>NW_025799869.1:1647534-1755220 GCF_021613505.1 Equus quagga | reverse complement strand
CACACTGGGGAAGAAGGAACCATGCGCGAAGGGTGCTCATGGCACATGGAGCTCACACTGGGGAAGAAGGAACCATGCGTGAAGGGTGCTCATGGCACATGGAGCTCACACTGGGGAAGAAGTGGGGAAGGTAGAAAATCTGGAGTCACCTCTCAAGCTGCTGTCCCGGGTGCCCACATGCGAGCTCAGGGGGAACTCTCACATGTCTACGAAGGACCCAGTGGGGGAGGCTGTGGCCTCAGCTGCCTCTGCAGCTACCACTCCTGGGCAGAAGATGCACGGAGTTGGTCTGGGCTCCTGGGCAGGCTGAAGGAGAGCAAGGGCCGTCTGCATCTGTCTACCATACATGCATTCTGCCCTCAGCTTCCCAGACCTCAGGCCGGGGTCCACTTTTGGCCAGATCAACCCCCAAACCATACAAGGAAGGGGAGTCTGGGACACAAGTCTTCAGCTTGATCAAGCTGAGCGTAGAGCAGTGGAGTGAAGGGACCTGGGCTGGCACCTACCCTCCCTTACGGACCGTTGCACAGTGAGCACTGCACAGAGCATTGCACAGTGTAAATTAGCATTGTAGCCTCCCCACGGTTGACCCTGGCCCCTGCACCACACAGCCTGTTGTTCCTGAATGTCCCATTGGGTCACTGCTCAAGAGAACAAGGCGAAAATGATGGATGCTCTCCTCCTGTGGGTCTCCACCAGTGGAGAGCGACTGAGCTGTGTAGATGCCTCTGGAGAGATCAACATTAAAGTGACCGGCACACTAAGGGTCACCAGACCACACTCAAGGTTCTGGGAACTGTGTTGTCCAAATGTAAATCCCAAAGAAAACCAGCTCCCCAGTGGCACCGGCCCCACCAGCTGGAATGAGTCCCAGCCTCATTCCCTCGTGGGCAAGAGTCCCCAGGACACTGTGAGTATTTGTGTGTGAGGCTGGGCAGGGGGCCGGGGCCTTGGTGTTTACTGAAGACAGTCTGGGGAGAGAAGAAGAGGGGTCTGCTGGAAACTCCCGCCTTCAGCCTCAAGGCGACTTGTTATACTGGTGAGGTCAACGGTGAGCTTTGACGACAAGCAAAGGCTCCGAGATTGTTGTCTACAAAAGCAGTTGATTCATTTACTCCAGGCCTCCACTGCCAGCAGGCCAGCCTGAGCGGAGGGAGCCGAGGGAGGAGGGCAGGTTAGCATGTAAGTCCCTGCTCAGCCTTCCCTCGATTTTCTGAAGCATGTCTGTGATTTCTGTGATGTCCCCTCCAAGGCACAGGACCTCTGAATTCGGTCACGGATTTGCAACATTTACTTGACTCGTGAGAATGTTAACTCATTTGCTGAAATAGTAAATGGTAGCTGCTTTTTTTTTTAAAGATTTTATTTATTTCTTTTTCTCCCCAAAGCCCCCCGGTACATAGTTGTGCATTCTTCGTTGTGGGTTCTTCCAGTTGTGGCATGTGGGATGCTGCCTCAGCGTGGTTTGATGAGCAGTGCCATGTCCGCGCCCAGGATTCGAACTAACGAAACACTGGGCCGCCTGCAGCGGAGCGCACGAACTTAACCACTCGGCCACGGGGCCAGCCCCAATAGTAGCTGCTTTTATCTTACCTTGGGGAGAAAAAAGGTGGGTGGAAGTATATGCTTGGGTGCCACTACCTCTGGGTGCAAGTGCTGCTTCCTAGAATGGAGAAAATTGGAGAAAGGAGATGAGTCCTAGGAAAAGGGCAGGGCCAGGCAGCCACGGTTGGTTGGTCGCACATGTGCAGCCGCAGAAACACCTGCCGTCTTTCCCTTCCTCCCCTGGAGCCTCTCTGGGGCTCATGCCCTCCTCGCTGCACAGCACAGGTGCAGTTGGTCCCCTGGAAGCCATTTTTGCAGCCACTTCCTGTCCCTGGCAGTCATCCTGCTGGTCCCCTTTCTGCCTGTGTCTGTGGCGCGATTGCCCAGGAGGGGTGCTCAGGAACCCTGGGCGCTGTTCATCCTTGGAAGTCATGAAACTCACATTCCGCTATTTGTCTCCACACCTACAGCTTCTCCTCTGCCTCTCGTGAATGAGCAGCTATCCCTGGACAGCTTCTTTTCCTGTTACTAGGGCCCTGACTTCGCTCTAATAACTCTTGGTAGAATTAGGTGCATATTATGGAGTCTTCTAGAGGGTTCGTGGAGTCAGGTCTGGCTGGGTACTCTGGGGAGCTGGGCATAGATTGGCACTGACCTATTACAATGGGTTGTTGACAGTTCACTCAGTCATTCATTCATTTATTCAATTAATGTTTCTTGCTGGTCGAATATATATCAGGAATTTTCTTGGAGGAAAAGGCAACAAGCCATAGAAACTTAGTCCCCTCCCTCATAGAGTGTGAGGTCTATGGGGCAGCTAGTCGGGGTGAGACAAGCAGGTGTGACACCACGTGAGGAGTGTAGGACTGGACCCCTAGGAATGCAGAGGCCGGGTGGGGCAGAGAGTGTCCCAGGAGGAGACGTGTGGACTGTGAGCCCAGGGAATAGAGGGAGGGGGTCTTTGCTGGGCTGAGGAAATGGCGAGGCCTGAGGTGAGGGCCGAGGAGTCCCACGTGGCCGGGCACTGAGGGTGAGGGTTGTCTTGGGGAGGAAGGGGAGGGCAGCACAGAGGCCGTGAGGACGGGTCACTGACAGACTGTGAGGCTGCAGCTGAGGGCCCAGGGGACAATTAGAGTGACTGATGACCCAGGAGCACGGGAGGAGTTTTGTCTACAAAGTCTGCCCCGATCTTTCTGTGAGCGAGCAATAGGCTCACCCACAGGCCTACCTCGAGGGGCACAGACCACCCCGCTGGGGATGCGGGTGGTGCCTACAGGGCCTGAGCACAGGATAGCAGACTGCACATATGATGGCCCCCGGAACTGAGATGCGGGTTGCTTGAAGAAGGGAATGACACAGACTGTGATAAAAGGTAATTCTTGGAAGCTGGATATGCAAGAGCACATGCAATGTGATTCTGTTTATACAAAGTACGGAACGGGCAAGGCCAGTCCGGGCTGCTCGGAATCCCAAGGACCCTGATTCTGGCCTGGTGCCCGGAAGGGGCACGGGCTGGCGCTGTGAAGGTCATTTCTTTATCCCGTGCCGGCATCACGCATGTGTTCAGTTTGTGAAAATTCATAAAGTCATGCTTTTCCATACACACACACACACACACACGACTTCAGTAAAAATGTTTTTCAGAAGGACAACACTGGGGGTTCCCTGGAAATGCCCACTTTGGGTTCTTTGAGGGTGTAGACGGGAGAACTGTGCCACTAGGGATCTGTGGACACAACAGAGGCTAAGCCTGTGGGTGGGGGCCATGCTCAGCTGAGGCCCAGGCTGGAGGTGACCTGGTCTAAGCTAGGGACGGGAGCCCCACGCCTGCTTCCTTCCCCCAGGGTCCCCGGGACACTGGTGGAGAAGCCCTTGCCCATGCAGGATCCAGGGTCACCGATTCACGCCTGTAGAAAGAAGTTCACACAGGGTTGTTGCTGAGTTCAAACAGGCCAGAGAGGTCACAGTCTTCCTGAAACCACGGATTTCTGGGCCAAGTCTCCTCCTTTTCTAACCCCCTAAGGCAGAGAGGTTTTCCGTGAAACCAGGAAGGGAAGGGTTCCAGCCAGAAACGGTCATGACTTCATCTAACTGCTACGTAAAAATAGTGTCTTCAGAAGGAAAACAGGCTAACACGGAACGGTTTGAGACTTCCCTGAGGAGCAGAGACTCAGAATCTTGGAGAAGGAATCTCATTTTAAGGGGGACGAGCACACGCAGAGGCCGTACTTGACCTGCCAAAGCGGGGACTGTTTACCCGCCATGTGTGTTCTCAGGAAGCGCGCAGAGATGCTCGCCCATCCGTGCTGGGCCAGCACGACCTCCAGGACGCCCGCCCCCTGCGCATCTGTGCCAGCAACTGTGTGATCTGCTTGCCTTGGCCTCTTCCATCCCCCATCTCACAAATCCTTCCATTTTGTCCTCTGGGGCACAGCTCAGCTTCTCTCCTCTGAAACCAGGCTCCCCTAGGATGCAGCTCCTCCCTCAGCCTCTCAGTGGAGGCTGACTATTCTCAGGGATGGGGAAGGCCAGTGGGCTCCTTGCTCTCAGCGCTGCTCCTAGGTCATCATTCCTCCAGTCTCATTGCAGATTCACACCATTCACTTAACCTCCCCTTCCTCTCTTTGTTGCTGTCGTCTTCCACCTCAAGCTGTCCCGTCAAACTGAGAGACTGCCTACTGCTGAGGCCATAGCTTTGATGCTATAGTCATTTCTGCTCCCTGTCCCCACAGTTGCTGCCTCGATTGTTCCCTCCTGACCGCACTCTCCCACATTCTGTTTGCATGTCCAGCTCTTCCCACCAGGGCCATCTTGGAGCCCCTGGGACGTCAGTGCACTGAGTCCACCATCTTCTCTTCACTTAACTCTCTTTTTTTCACTTCCCTCTGCATCCAGCTCAGAGTCCATGGTTTCTCTTTTTAGCAACACATTTGCCAATACCCTGAGTTCCCTTGACCCGCTGCCATTTTATCAAACCTGATGGGCAGAACCTCAATCCTGGATGAACCCAAATATTGACTTTCTCTAGTTGTGCAGCCAAGAAATGAAGGCAGTGGAGCAAACCACACAAGGGAGCAGATTGATAGCACTGTAGACTGGTGATCAACAATGTCAAAGGACATCTTGATCCTACCCTCCATATATTCGACAACAGATCATCCCAGAACAGACAAGGAACTTTCACATTTTGAAAAACAAAAGACAAAAATCCAATCATAAAACAGCTAAGACTTAGACTTCATCATTCAGCGAGGAGGCTATCCAAATGGACAACAAACACATGAGCAGGTGCTCAGCACCGCCATTTGTCAGGGAAAGACAAAGGACACCGTGATGCTTGCCAGCACGTGCTGCCAGCACGGCTGAAACAAAAGAGGCGACAGCACCAAGTGTGGGTGAGGATGTACGACGACTGGATCTCACACACGGGGCATGGAAATACTAGCTCTTCTTTGGGAACTCTTTGGCAAGTCTCCAATAAAATTAAACACCTGTGTATCCTGTCAGCCAGCAGGTGACCCCCAGGTGTATACGCAAGGGAAAAGAGTGTATACGTTCACAAAAACTTGTTCGACAATTTCCACAGAAGCTTTATTCATTGTAACTAAGAACTGAAAACAACTCAAATATCCATCAACAGAAGAATGGATAAACCCATTCACTAAATGGAATATAACAAAAGTGAGAAGAAAAACAGAATAAACTGCTGATACACACAACAGCAGCATGAGTGAATCTCAATGAATACCTTAAGCAAAAGAGGCCAAACACAAAAAGCACAGATAGTATGATTCTATAACCTTCTGTGAAGGTTGAGAACAGACAAACTAATCTACAGAGAGAGCATTCAGAGTGATGGCTACTGCTGGCGGGGCGTGGGGTGAGTGTTGACTGGGGAGAGGCATGGAAAACCTTCTGGGGAGAGGAAATGTCCTACAGCTTGATCTGGGTGGTAGTTACGTGGGTGTATACAAGCGTCAAAATTCATGGAATTGTTCTCTTAAGTTTTGTGTGTCTTATTCCATGTAAATTGCATCTCAATAAAAATAAATCCTGCCTAGCAATACTGTATTTCTGTGTTTACCTTCTGCCAGCAATGAGTGAAAGCCCCTGTTGCTCAGCAACCTCACCAGCATATCATATTTTCAGTTTTTGGGATTTTAGCCATTTTAATAGGTATGACAGCTGGCTTTCCCTAGAGCAACTGAGACAAGAGGTCAGGGCAGAAGTTGTAATGTCCTTTATGACCTAGACTCAGAAGTCACTCACACACAGCCACTTATGCAGTATTCCATTGGTCACACAGGTGAGCCCTGATTCATCCTGGGAGGGAACTACATACGTGAGTACGAAGGAGGGAAGGGTCATTAGGGGCCATCCAGAGGCTGGCCACCACATTCACACAGGTGAATTTTTTTTTCCACATCTGGTAAATGCACTGTGCCAAAATTAACTATTTGCTGTGAGGTTTCTCCCAATTGAATCCAAGCTCATAATGTGGGCATTCTGGACAGATGGCATCAATTGGCTGTCTTCCCGGTGACGTGAGAACCAAGCTTCACCTGTGTGACCCGCTTCTTCAGGTCATACCACGTCTCAATTACGTTTTCTGACAAACTAAATGCAGGTTTCTGGGACAAAATTTTGCCCAGGTTACTGCTCTGGGGGCTGGTAATTGACTGGCTTACTAAATCTGGTGGATGTGAGGTCAGGTCCTTGTCACATGTGTTACATGTGTCCCATAAGCTCTTGGTCTCTTTAACACGGGAGCCATATCACAGGTGTGTCACTGGGGAAATGCAAATTCTGAGATCTTCAAGGTTCCACATTAATTCCTGAAAGACAGCACATGTTGCACAAACAGGAATGCCATCCAGACATCCAGAAGCCACGGTGCTGATGCTGAGCAGAATGAGAGCTGCGGAGCGCTTTCATTTTTCTGGACTTTTAACTTACAAGGGCAAGATAATTTCATTTTGCTCTTTACTTCCTTCAGTCTTTGAATTCAAAGTTACCAAAAGATCTAATTTCTCCCTGGGACTCGAAAATGGGGGAAAGTTTCTTAAATTTGGGACATTTCTAGATTTTTACAAATTGTTTGGAGGCATTTTAATTTTCCCTTTAACCTCATCGAGGATGCTTGGTGAACTATGTTAAAGGATGGAGGTGGACATGATTGGTGTAAGGGAAATGGATCAAGGAATGAATGCTCTGTCTTGGGTACAGAGTGGTCTTGAAGTTAATTTGATTAATGTATCTTGAATCATTTCAGAGCTTTTTCAGGTCAAATTTTTCCTGTTTCTGCCATTTATTAAGGGCTTCCTGTCCATTTTGATGGCTGTTGGTCATCTTGTTTGAGTCAACTGTCTTGGGGTGGGCTCCCCCCCGCCAGCCCTGCACTGCCTCCACAAGTCAACTACTTCTTGGATTGAGAATCAGCGAGCCCTCTTGACTGCAGATACACATCCATTCTCCAAGTTAGATTTATGAGTAACACATGTGATGTTTTGGCCTCAAAATGCTGATTCCTCTGACTTATTTCTCAGATGGCTCACAACTTATGGTGGGAAATGTGGATGGCATTCATTGGGAGCCCCAACAAAGAGCCCAACAGCGTTCAGTCTCAGCTGGTGACCTCATACTCCCCTTTGCTGAGAACAATAGAAGCTACAAGACAGTAAACCCTTCGTCCTCTAAACATCCAGCACACATTGCTACCTACATCTTCACACAACCTGCCCTCCTGCGCTCGTGGTCCAACGAAGAGCTGCCCTGCTCCTATCTAGAGGTGACCACAGCCTCATCCCCCGAATACCGAGGACTTTAGATCCCCTCTCTTTTCACCCTCTCAGCTGGATTCTTGCAGTAAAATGTGAAACAGGCTCAAGTTTCTCTTACAAAACAAAACATGAGCAAAACTATAACACTTGACAGCTATTGCCTGCCTCTCACTTAGCATTTACAGGAATTTCTCACAAGAGTAGTCTGTACCTTGTATCTCCACTTTCCACCTCCCAATCACTTCTCAGCCTTTCTTCCTAGTCCTTTGGAACATCTCCTGCTCAGGTAAGTGACGAGCTCCTTGCTATTGCCTGGTCTTTCAGCAGCATTCTGCACAAATGAGCACAGCCTATTTCAGGACACCTGGTCTACCCTCAGCTCCAGTAACACCTGTTCCTAGTGTCTTCCTGCTCCTTGGCTGCCCCTTCATCCCCGTGCAGGCTCATCCTCCAGGTCCAACAATCAAACATGGGCAATCCCCAAGTCCTGTTCTTCTCACTCTGCATATTCTCCTTAGGTGGAGCATACTCTTAGTTGTTCCCCCAATTTCCTCATTCTTCTTTTTTGCTAGGGATCCAACTTGGTCCACCCCGTCATGTGACTTGGCAATGAAACTCAGTTCATCCAAGCCAGTCATGAAATTTCCATCTCTTCGTGTGGGATCCGATTTTATCCCCTGAGAGGTGGACATGCTCTTCTGGGTGGCTTTGGGAGCTGTTTTTCATACACTTAGTAAGAGATGCCAGGAAGAGCTGACCTCTTCTTTTTTGGCTGTTGACATGAGATCTGAAGCCTGGACCACTCTGGCCATCCTGTCTCCTTCATATCCTGGAAACCGAGTCAAAATATTGAGAGGGCAGAGCAGAAATATGGGAAGATGAGGTATCTATGTCATGATGAGATTAACCAACCCTATAGTGCTCCTTGTGATGTGAGGTAACAGACACTTTTACTGTCAACATCATTTTAAGTTGAGGTTTCGGTTACTGGCAGATCTTTCTGAGCTTCTTGGCTTGAGTCACACTGATTTACAAACTATACACACCTCAGACGCCTTCCTTGTTAGCTCCTTTTCCTTCACCCTCTTGGCCAATCCTTCATCCTAGTAAATGCTGCTCTAATTCAGCTTCTTCTCTCCTTCTCATGGCCTGTTCTCCAGGATGCACCATCACAGCCTCTCCTCTGGCACTTTCTCTCCTCCTCCATCTAGGGTTTGCTAAGAAGGCTAGTCTCTTTCCCTAGATGGTAATCGCCATGATCGCCCACCCAGGCCTGTTTTCATCACCATTATATCTTCAGAATCTAGCACTGTGCTGTCACCCAGAAAGTACCATAAGGATCTGTTTGTCATCCTAGAGCTGCGCCCTCCCAGAGTGTGTGCACCCCAGGGGAGAAGCCTCCCAGGAAGCTGATAACAGAGCGTGACCTAATTTCTCAAGGCTCTTCTTTTTTGCAGCTGAAAAGACTGATTTATTTATGTGTTAGTATCTCGTCCAATGACTCCCCCGTCGGGTACCTACTGGGTGTCAGGCACCCTGGGCATAAAGAGAGGGAAAACCCATAAACCCTGCCATCATGGGGGAACGGGATGAAAAGATTGAGTGAGGCCCAAACGGTGAGACACAAACAGGGACAGAGGAAGATCGGCGTCTCTCAGGCGGGAAGTGATGGAATGGTCATCAAGGACAGCAGAAGAGGAATTCTGTGCAAAGACATGGTGGTGTGCATCAAGGGCACAGGCAGGCTAAGGGAAAGTGTCATTTCAAACAGCTTGGTCTTGACGCAGTGCACACAAAGGCGGTTAGAGCTCAGAACAAAAGAAGTCAGAGCGCAGCAGACTGTGGCAGCTTGATCTGTCCTGCAGGAAATGGAGAGCCCCAGGTCCAGCCTTCTGTTTTGGAAAGAAGAGGTGGGTGAGAGAGCAGCGTTATTGGCCCTGTGATGATGTGGGGGCTGGCCTCACTGGCTGTCCTGGAAGAGCTGCTTGTGTCTCTGGGCGCAAGGCCAGCCTTGGCTGCTCCTTACTGTCACCATCCTGCCCCACCTTTGTCTTGGTTCATGGAATCACATTGGCCAACCAATTGGGAATAAGTGGGTCAGCTGTGTCCTCTCTGAGCAGACGTGTCTTAAGGGCGTCGCTAAGTAGCTTTGTCATCATTGCTCCACACAATCATCCACTCTACTATAAATAATTGAAGACATAATGCATAATATTTATTGATCCCAGTGGGAGGCACATTTCAAAGTCAACCTTCTTGGTGAGCCTGCCCTCAAATGGGGTGGGCATGGAAAGGTAAGGAATGTATACTACCACAGATTCAAGGCAGAGAGGACGTTGGGGAGTGGGCAGGATGCGCTGTCATGCCAGAATGTCCCTTATGTGGCTCTAAACCAGGAACAGCAAGCACAAGCTCAGGCCCACCTGCCGCCCCGCCTCACCCAAGGATGGACTCGCTCCCTGAACTCTCTGATGTCCACCAGGGCCTTGTAATCCTCAGCATAGCATCCTGGACAGCCACTGCCTATTGACCGGAGGTGACAGGCAAGATGAGACCTAAGTTTCACCCATGCATGTGCAGGCACCTTCACGGATGGGGCCTTGTGTGTGTGGCATCATTGGTTACACATGTTGCTCTCTTTGCCTTTAATTAGCTGGTGAAATCAACTCTGTCTGAGGGGTTTCTCATGTGCAGGAGCTCTGGGAGGGCTCCACGTGGGGAGAGAGAAATGGTCACACGAGCCAGATACAGAAAGTGCTGGTCGCTGACCTCAGCACTGGCTCCTTTCCCTTCTCCTCCCTCCACTGCCCAAGACCCCGTGGGCCCTGCTTAGATCATCCGACACGGAGGGGCCATTGAGAGAACGGAGATGTGATGTGTCACCTGAGGACGGTTCTACATTTTTCTCACACAACTCCCCAGTGTCTTTCTTTTCCTCCTGCCTGTCAACCCCACAGGGGCACGACAATGGAACACCCACTTGTTGTTAAAAACCATCACAGATGGCGAAAAACCTCAGTCACTCGCCATCAACTTGTGACTCCCTTGTTGTGCCAGCTTCTGTTATTCTGGGTGTGTTGGCAAGAATGTGCTCGTCCCGTAGGGACACTTTTGTTGTTGTGGTACATTTCCTCTGATCAATCTTTCTGTCTCGAGATCTCTCATGCCTTTTTAAACATTCCTCGGTTTCTACGCCTCATAGAATTTGGAAGTTTAGAGAAACAGTGAGCACTTGTTTGTTCAGAAAGGGAAATGGAAGCCCAGAGAAGGAAAGTGACTTAGCTGAGGTCAAACAGCAGATCGGAGCCAACAAGGAACTCCAGCAGCCTCCTCGCAGCCTCACCCGTCTCAACGCCTTCCTTCTCCTCCTCAGCCTGCAGTGGCTGGAGAAGCCTTCCCCGTGCAGATTGCAGTCAGCCTGGAGTTCCACAGCCGAAGTGATAACCAACAATGAAACTGCTTATTCCCCACAAAGTGTAGAACGTTCATGGAGAGCCTGATGCCTGCCCGCGACCCTGGGTGTGAGCACGGTGTGCCCTGTACCATAACCTATCCTAGCCCTGGGAAGGGCAACCTGCACTCAGAATGGACCCACGAGGACAGGGACAGGCCTATTTGGTCCTCCATTTGTGTAGATGCTGTGAGAGGTGTTAGCAGAAGCCTTCCTTGGCCTTCAGAGCAGGAAGACGGGGGCAGGGGAACTCAGCCCCTCCCTCTAGCATGGCCAGGCTGTGTCCTGTGTCTATAGGGGCTCCCACTCCACCACTCATGCTTCCAGCAAGAGTTAGTTGAGAGCCTACAAATGGTCAAGGGCAATGCTGTGCATTAGGGGACAAAATGACAAACACCCAGACACGGCCTCCGCCCTTTGGGATGTGTGCATTCATGCATCTGCTCAACATTTACTCCTGAACGTCTCCCAGACACCCCTGGTGCCACACGTCCCAATCTGGACTTCTTCTCAAAGGCTCCATGGCAGGAGGGAGCAGCTTCTATGAGAGACAAAATAAGGCCAATAGAGAGGGGACAGAGAGCATGAGTGGACACAGGGCTTGCAAGGATGATGGAGAGGTATCTAGAGGTCAGACTATGAAGAGCCTTGTAGACGGTATTAAAGAACTTTGTTTTCTTCCATTCTAAAAGCAATTGAAGGTATTTCAGGCAATGGAGATGGAGGAATAGCATGATCAAATTTTCCTTTTGAAAAGAATAGTCTGGCTGTCATGGGAGGACAAATTGGACTAGAGCCAGATGTATATGGATGGACCAGTGCAGTAGACCAGGTGGGTGATGATGACCTGGGACTAGGTTGGTGGCCACAGAGGAAAAGATGAGTAAACAGACCCAAACAGTGAACTTCAACAGCTCGAGGGTAGACTCCACGTGGAGATGCTCAAATAGGCAGTGGTAAAGAGGAGAAGCCACAGGTATCCATCTGGCTCACAGAGATGGCTGCTCGAGCATTTGCTTGAGACAGGGGACACTGGAGCAGAGCAGGACAGAGGACCATGGGTCAGCTCAGCTGTGTCTGTGTTGCACTTGCGGTACCTTTGGGACATTCGAGAGATGTTGAGCTGGTAACAGCAGGTGGGCCTGGAGATGGGAGGCAGGCGCAGAGCGGGCACTCTACTTTTGTGAGTGTTCTCCACAGTGGCGATGTCGGGGCTGTTGATCTGGATGCAGGACAGCTTCAGCTGAAAAGCGGAGATGCCTAGGATGAAACGTTGAGGAACCGCAGTATTTAGTGGCCAGGAAAGGAGATGGAGTGGCAAGAGAGACAGAGAAGAAGCAGGCAGTGATGCAGGAAGAAAGTCAGGGGAATTGTGTTTTCGGAAGCCAAGGGGAGAGAGGGCTCCCTGAAGGGGCAGGGGTCCCAGGGCTGACGCTGCCGAGGTCAAGCAGGGTGAACGAGAGAAAACGTGTATCAGTTTTCCTGACAAGGAAACCCTTGCGTGACCTTGCTGAGAGGGGTTTTGGTTCAGTAAAGGGGAACGGGACAGGGTAGGGAGGGGAAGAGCAGGGTTCGAGGGGTGAGGAAAGGGGCCCTTTACAGACCCATCTTCTGCGCCATTTGGCTTTGAAAAGGAGAGAATATGGCAGGGATCAAATAGAAAGTTTTTTGTTCTCATTTGTTAGTTGCTTATTGGTTTAATGAGAGAAACAGAAGCATGTTTATAAGACAATCGGATGATGGGGCTGAAGATGGGAAGGTGAGTATATAGGGAATGAGGGGAGAAGAGACAGTGGAAGATTCTGAAGGGGAGGAGCAACGGAGCGCACAGTGCAGATGGAGGAGTTGGACCAGGAGCAGGGGACGGGGGCTCCTCTGCTGTGAGAGGAGAGGATGGGGTGGGACGGGGCCACTCTCAGCGGGTCTGTGCATTTGGAGTTATGACTATGAGGGAGTTCTTCTCTGACGGCTTACCCTATTCCTGTAAACTACGACCAGAAGTCGCATTCGGAGGGCATGTAGGAGTGAGGGGGAGAAGGCGTGAGGAGAGGCTGAGAGTTTTACATTGTTACTGTGGAGAACGAGGACGCCAGGAAACCTGGGGGATGTGGTGGAATTGCAGAGTAGCTTTGAAGGCCCTTTGGAGGTGAGCGATCTTGAATTTTCTAGAAGCCATCCGATATGTGACAACAGGCATGGAAACAAACAGATAGGGTTCAGGCAAGATTGGACTTTACCAGACGTGTGTTTCAGAAAGATGCAAAGTGAAGAAGTTAGGTCATTGCCAAAAGTGCTGCTGAAATGGTGGCCCACCGAGCTTCATGAGAGACTGAGTCGAGAACGGCGAAGCAGAGGGATAGAGGAAGAGGGCCAAGAGCCCGAGAACGAGGTGAGACAGGAGGGGGGCGACTGTGGCTGGAGAAGGGTTGCTTGGGTCACTGGTTTTGGAGGCGCAGCACCAGGAGGAGTTCCTAGGGGCGGCTCTGCGAGTGAGTGGCTGCTGTGGAGAGGAAGGAAGGGTCTTTGAGGATGAGCGCACAGAGGAACTGAGAGCTGGGTTGTTGGATGAAGGGTCCAGGCGGATGTTGAGTTTGTGCAGGTCAAGTTTGATGGTAGGAGAGAAAGGCTCTGAGGCAGGTTTCCTCATCTCCAGGGAGCGAGGCACAGCGATGAGAGGATGGCAGCCTGCTGCCGCAGGAAGAGGAGAGGGTGGTAGAGATGAATGGGTGGGAACCCCAAGGCTGTACCAAGAGACTGAAAGCTAACTAAGCACCTGGAAGCAGGGGCAAAGCATCTGCTAGGACACCAGCCCCTCTGGATCCGGGCTCAGGGGCAGGAGGGGAGCACCACAGCTCCATCGGGAGACGGGTGTAGGGGAAGTGGTGTCCCCAGGGAAGAGCTGACTTAAGAAGGGGAAGAGGAGAGAAAGCGCACAGAAGAAAGAAGTGCCTGAGGCTATGGGGTGGTCTGGGGGGATCAGGAAGGGAACCCCTGGGGTTTTGAGAAGGGCAGGCAATTTGGACTCCAAGCAAGGGCCTTTCTCTCCTCTCTCAAGCTCTGGAGCACTGTGACAAGCACATTCAGGAAACACAGGGTTTTGCCCAAACCTCCTCCTTGGTTCCAAGCCACGGCACATTTCTAGTGAAGTGGCACCAACAGAGCCCAGGGCTTTGCTCTCTGACCAAATTGTCCTCAAAACAAGTGAGTGGACCTAGCCGACCTGAGCACGTGCTGGAACAAAATGTTTCTGCTTTGCTCACAACGCGGGTCATTGCCCACTAATGTAGTGCTTGTGCCGGCTCACAGGCAACTTCCTCTCACCGAACTCACAGTACTTGTTGCCTTTTTTTTTTACTGCCAAAATATAAAAAGACTTTGGTGCTCATAGAATCTTCTTGTCTGAGAGAAGCTCGCCTCCTGATTGCTGACTAGTGGCCAAGTGTGGAGAAACATTTCAAAAAGGGGTGTCATGAGAGGGAGAGATGACTGGAACTTTTCCTGTAAAACCTGATATGAATGAGTCATGTTCTTACTCGGCACAGTGAGCTGACGGGCTCGGGTGGGCATTGCTACCTACGGGATCTTCTCCACGGATGGAGGAGCCTGCTGTTAGATGCACTGGGGTTGGTAATAGAGATTTCGAGCTCCTTCTCCAATCTCAGAACTCCCCCTTACACACAGAAATGCAGAATTCATTGTTCCCAGGGAGAGCCTGATGAGTGGGAACCTTGAGAATTCCAAGAGAATGCAATCATTCTTCCGCCTCTCCCAGCTGCACAGGGCCTTCTCCTCATGTATCTTGGCCCCGCCAGGCAGCACGCCCACAGCCCCACGCCCTCTGGGGAAGGCTCCTTCACCCCTCTTTGCTCTGCATTAGCTGCTGCATCCTACCACCCACACCCATCTCCCCGCCACCGGGTTGTCTCAACTCTAAATTCAGATGCCTACTGATCTCTTGCTCCAGGGACTGCACGTCAGAGGGAAGCCCTGGTTCCCTGGACATACAAGAAACAGGCAGCGTTTGAAGGGAAGGAGGGAGAGGGAGAGGCAGAGTGGTGCGGACACAAGGTCGGCCACTGGGGCACAATCCCATGAGCTGTCTTGGGAATGTCATGTTCCAAACCCCAGATTCAAGGTCACCACGCTGTGACTCATCATAGTCGGGATTGTCGGACCCACGAACCTGAACCCTGACTTCTCCAGCTCACATGTCATGGAGCCATTGCCAGCCCGGATCTCCTAGGTCCACAGGCCGCTCTGGGAATACTCTGCCCCAGCTGCCCTTTGGGTCATGACGTCCCGTGGACCCACTGGACAGTGCGGCCTTCAGTCTTCTTAGGCACCAGTCACATTGGAATCCAGCTGGAGGGTTATGCTTCCCCTCCTCCATTTCTTGATGAAATAACCGTGGACCATCTCTGATCACATCCGGCAGGGAGCCATGTGCCTTGAGAGTTGGCGGCTGCCCAGTAAGGCACACAGACAGTTGTAGGAGGCAAGAGACCTATCAGGTTCAGGGGAAATGTGCATTAACGGGAGCTGTCAGACAACGACCCCGCTTTCAAAGTCTGCTTCACCCCAAAGGACCGGTTACAAGCAGTAGAAATAGCTTTGTAAATGGGCTTTTCCTTTGATGTCCCTTCCTTTCCTGTCCTTTATGAAGACGGTCAAGGACGCTGGAGACTGGAGCTGCTTCCCCTCCTGGCGGGCGTGCTTCACCCTGTCAATGCAGGCACTCGGAGAGGGTCTCCGAGGAGCATCACTCGTTTTTCTGAAATCCGGAGCTGGGAAACAGGGGCGGTTCAGGTCCAGCACTGAAGCTGCGAGGAGCTGCCAGCCCGCTCCAGAGGGACCAGCCGCCGTGGGCACCCTGCTACCAGGAGAGCCATGTGCTGGGAACACCGGAGCCCTGGAGGCTGGGCCTTGCTGCCCAAGGTCTGGGTGGGCGGAGCGAGCACCCAGCCTGGCTCGTGCGCAGTCCACGCGTGCAGTCCCATGCTGGCTCATGTTTCTGTGGTGCTCTGTCCCTCCCACGTTTACCCCGTCACCGCACTGGTCCTCAGAGGAATGGACTCTGGCACGGTACATACAGATGTCTTAGCCCACCCAGTTCACAGCATTTTTCCTTCTCAATCCATGTTTCTTCCTTTGTTTAACTTTGGAGTGACTGAGATACTAGAAGATGTCTCCATGCCATGCTGGGGACGAAACAGAACATGGGGCGGGTCCCTAAATTGTACGGGACATTGCCTTGTTCCGTTCCCTTAATTCTTGCCTCCTGGGCTGGCACTATGGTGACATGGTCCTGTTGGACACTGATGCCTGAAGCCATGTGTGTGCTGGGAATAGGAGCTGAAGAAGCAGGCATTCGCCCTGTCCCCAGATGTCAGCAACTGCGCACCACACCGCTGCTGTCTTCTGAACCTGTGCTCCTTCTAACCACGAGAGGGGCACTCCAGCGTGAATCTGCCATCTGCCCGCCGAGCAACGGTCCTCAGCCAACCCACTCTCCCTGCGGAGGGAGCTTCACTCCTGAGTCTCTGGTCGTGGCTTGTTGTAGAAAGGACAATGCGTCCATGGAACTAAGTTTTCATCAGCCAAAAACTGAAACGACCTTGGGTTTCATACTTGGAAAAAGTCAAGAGCTCTGATGAATAGAAGAAACGGGGAGTGAGCATAATTCATCACAGAATAGGCACGGACACAATGATCCCTCCAGGATCTCAGGAAAGCAGCCGGCCTGGAATCTGAGGGCAGAGGAGGGCAGCAGAGGGGAGGGGAGCCAGGACCCACCCGCTCCTCCTGGGAGGAAGGTCCTGGGAGCCGGGGCCAGCCAGCCGTTCTCCCATGTCCCTCTTAACGTCCGCCACAAAGGCTGCCCTGTGAGGTGGTGAGAGGAGCTCGGGCACGACGGACAGCGGTGGGCGGCTCTGTCTCTTCTCGGGTGACCTGTCTGCTAGGAGAAGGCACACTGGAAGAACGCATTTGGGGGCCTGCGTGATCCTAACACTGAATATTGATCGGGAATGCCTGAGAAGCCTGCCAAGTCCGAGACAGATGTTCTGGAATGGTGGGAGCTTTGCTGAGGTCTGCATGTTGGCGGGAGACGCCCGCTCCTCTCCTGATGGAAGTTTGTCGTTCGTGCAAAGAAGTTTAGGCAGGTCAGTGAGGGCAGGGCCCGGCCTCTCCTCGCTGGTTCTTTGTGAGTTCGATGCACAGAGGCTGGAGGATGATGCGGCCCCTGCCTCCGAGAAGGCTCCGTGGTGAAGCGCCTCCCCAACCCAGGCCTCTGTTCCTCCCTCCATCTGCTCTTGCTGCAAGGGGACAGCCATCGAGTGGCTTCTTCTCCTGAACGAGCTGGAGGAGGAGGGAGCAGTCGTCAGCAGCCTGCCTTTGCTCCCGCTTGCGCTCTGTGGAAGGCGGTCAAGGGGGGTTCAAAATTGTGAGCATGGGTCCGCCTGGTGTCAATTCTTGTCACCTCAGTGTTTCCCATCCTCCTGGTGCAGGGTGTCTGTTCCCTGCTGCGGGTTGAGAACTAAACGTGTTAGATGTGGTCCAGAAAATTCATGAAGAACCTCTTGTTCTCAGTTGGTGTTTTCTTCCAGATTAGAGGATCTTGAGGTTTGTTGCATGTTTTTATCTTTCTCTCTGCCCTTCTCTCTGCTTTTCTCCATCCTTTTCTGAAGAAAGTTTGAATAAACGGCACCTTGAGCTGCTTCTCCCTAAGTTGGGGATTATAATAACATTTTTCATGATGCCGTTGACTCATAAAGTTGAGAGTTGCATTGAACCCCACAGATCAAAGCCACGCAGGTTGGAAATAGCCATTTTCCTTATGCTCGCTCTCTCTGTCTCTGGTCTCTCTAACGAGTTGCTGTTCATAGAGCCAGGTTAGGAGGTTGGGTTAGATTTGAGATCAGCTTCATTTTTATGTTTCCTAGCAATGAATTCTACTTTAGAAATGAAGGATGGGTACTGGGACCACAAATTTCAGTGTACGATGGTCTTCTCCTGGCAGAGGAGCTGCTGGGTCCTATTTCTAACAAGTCAACACGATGTCTCCATTTTACACCCTTCCCACCCACGCTCTAGAAAGCAGTCCTGATCTAACGAGAGATGTTCCTGTGCTTCTCTCTCCTCTCGCCCTGTTCAAGTCCTCTCTCGTTCTCATAGACACAGTCAAGACTTCCCCGTAACCCGAAGCTCTAGGAACGTCCCGGACGCAGCAGTTTCTGTGATCCTCCTCGTGGTCAGAATCCTCCAGCCCTTTGCTACCAGAACGGATCAAGCACGAGCTCAGCGGTGTCGTGCTTTGCTCATCCCTCTAGTCGCCTGGAGCCAACTCCTTGATGGTCTGCATCCAGTCTCCCACTTCTGCTTCCTGCGACGGGCAGCCTGTAGGATGGCCCAATAGTCCTCGCCTCCTGGCGCCCCCTCTCCTGTGTAATCCCCTCCCCTTGTGTGGGCAGGACCTGAAGCTGCTTCTAATCAATAGAACACGGCACAGTGGTGGGATGTCCCTTCCAAGATTAGGTTATGACATGATAGTGACTTTCATCTTACGCTCTCGCTCTCTCTTGCTCAGTCTTCACGGCTTGCTTGCTGTACTGAAGCAAAATGCCCTGTTGTGAGCTGCCCTGTGGAGCAGCCCATGTGGCAAGGAGCTGACATTCTTGTCACCAGCCAGAAAGACCCTGAGGACTTATCAGTAGCCATATGAGTGATCTCGGAAGTTGACCCTCCCCAAGCCAAGCCTTGAGCTGACTGCAACCCTGGCCGATACCTGGATTTCAGCCTGCGAGAGACCCTGAGTCAGAAACACCCAGCAAAGCCATGCCCGCCTCCCGACCCACAGACATCAGGACATAATAAGTGGTTGTTGCTTGAAATCACTGAATTCTGGAGGAAGATTATATGCAGCGTAACTAACATGACCGCTTACGGAACTTTTTGTCCAGCTTTCTTGTACAGCACAATAAAATTGATCATGGGGGGTGTCGTCTAAAATAAACACATTTAATGCTACCCCCAGAGACTTCAATTGTTGAGTCTGGAATAGGACCCTGAAAAGTCCCTTTTTTAACAAGCCTCCTGGACCTACTGATGGTGACTCAAGGAGCAACCGTTGAGAAAAGCTGCCCAAGCGCCTTCTGGGACCACTATAACTGCAGTTTTGTCATTGTCACAGAGTGCCAAGGTAGACATCAGCTTCCTTTATGGTCATTCAATATTCCCTATGGAGAAATGTCTAAATGAAAGCGCCACGCCACTTGTCACATGTGTTCTCCGAAGGAGGCTGCTACACCATCTCCCGCCCCACAGCCTCTTCTGCAAGGTGGACTTGACAGCCCTCTCTCCAGAGGTCGATTCTAATATCCACCCTTGGATCTAGGCTGGCCTTGTGACTCATTTGTGACCAGTAGAACGTGGTGGAAGTGATGTGTGTGACTTCCATGACCAGGCCAGTCAAGCCCTGCCTTCTGCCTGGTTCTTGGGGATCCCAGCTCTAAGGGAAGCCAGCCTCTGTACAGGCAGTTGATTATCCCAAGACCCCCACGCCAGAGGGGCCGTGAGCACACGCTTTAGTTAACAGCCCCCACTCCATTGTCACCAAACAGCCAGGGTCACCTGCCAGCCATGTGAGTGAGCCATTGTCAACGGCCAGTCCCTCAAGCTTTCAGGTGGCATGTGACTCTGACCCTAGAAGAGGCCCTCTCTCCCCAAAGCCCTGACTTACAAATCATGAGTACAGCAAAATGGTGGTTGTAAGCAACAGAGTTTGGGGTACTTCATAACACAGCTATAGTTAAACACTACTTAAGCTGGAAATGCAGATGAAAAGGCACGTTCTCCACCCTCGGCTTAATGAGTAAAACCATGGAAAGAAAGAATTATGATCAAATCATCAAATGACGGTGACTCTCTGGAAATCACGTACAAAGATCTGAGGACTAAAGGGGAATGAGCCTGGAAGAGAAAGGCTGTACTTAGCACAGGAGCTGAGGTCTCAAGAAAGAGTGGAGCTTGCCACCCGTGCAAGTCGTGGGTGGCACACCCACTAGCAGCAACAAGCCCTAAGAATTACACTCGATTCAGTGGGAGGAGAGAGTTCAAGGGCGAGGTGAGGGCTGATGAAAGTGGCGAGGTCTGCCACAGGCAAGGCGGCTGCCACATGGGAACTTATTATACCAGGCCAAAGAATGCTGATTTTATCCTGGTCCCACGGGGTGAGCCACTGGGGATTTTGGAACATGCTTATCTGGGTGGTGTAAACATCCATTTGTTGGTGAAAAAAAAAGCAATAACTCTTTGCCAATCAACTGAGTGGAAAAAGAATTGAATTGCAACTCAAGCAACTTCTATTTAAGTCCTTGTGACTCACCCTACGATCTCGCAGAGATGACTTAAGGCTGGGGCCCTCCCTGTAAACACCTGTCACTTTGCAGAGATGCTGAGAGGCTAATGAGATCACACGTATGGAATGCATGTGAGCTGCTGGGAGAAAGAAACCAGATACATCTGAGACATTATTATCATCACCCGGCCGTCTGGACGTCAGCTTTCTAGCAAACTCAAGTATTCAGAAGCCAGAAACTTTAAAATAAAGGAAAAAGAAAGAAAGGTGTTTGGCTCCAGAGAAAGCAGGAAGTAGATACGGAAATGACTGAAGAGTTGGAGGTAACACAAAACAGGATGCGCCTGGTCGTGAAGGAAATCCCTGCACTCCTTGGAGGGAATGACAATAAAAACCAGCCACTATGCACAGAAGCGGGGGATGCCACAGGGAGGGATGCGCAGGAAGGAAGGGAAGAGAGCAGACTGGTGGGAAGGGGCAGAGATCAGAGATCAGAGGCACCGGCAGGCCGTTTGAGAGCGGAGAGCCATTGAGCCGGCCGCAGATCAATGAAGTCCAGGAGGAGGGTCTGGAATGGTGGGGTGGCAGCCGGCCACTCCCGGGCTCAGCAGCAGGACTATTTGCAGACTGTCCTGCAGATCGGGGGGCAGGATTTCCTCTTTGACAGTGTGGACGCAGCAGACGTTTCCAAGCAGGGGAGTGAAAACCCAGACGCTCTAGGAGGAGCCCACGGTGCGACTGCGTGTCGACAGACTTCAGTGTGCATGTGTGAGGAGGAGCCAAGGGACAAGACAGGAGCAGGGAGAACAGGCCAGGTGAGACAAATGGGCGACTAAAGAAGACAGCGGCTACGCAGAGGGCCCTAGAGATGCTCCTGTCTTACCATGGTTTCCCGCCTGATAGATTTACAATTTCCACGTGTCTGCATCCCTGAGAGCTCCTGAACCAGGTAACCTCTTTGTAAAACAAACACCCACTAAGGAATCCCAAGATTTCCTTGTGCTCCCCTGCCCTGGATCTGGAGTAAGAAAGGGGAAAGGGGCACAAACCCAGTGCTGGGACCCTCCTTTAGAATAGACCTCTGCACCCATCGTAGCCAAAAATCCTTGGCTGCCCATGACAGTTATGATTGCAGACTCACGTGGACCCTTGCTGTAGTATCCCACCTGTGGTCTAGACTCCAGAAGACTCTCTTGATCTTTGGAAAATGCTTCTCACATCATGTCCTCTCTACCTGTCTGGAGTGAGAGGACAGGCAGCCTTCTGTGCTTGGTCCCCGATGACCTGCATGCTCCTCCTCCACCCACCCTGGGGTGCATTCCCCTCCCCCAGCACAGCACTTCCCAAGCTCCCCCAGCCTCACCCCACACGATTACGTCAGGATCCCTGGGGGGCCTGGGCATGGCTTTGTTTTCACTCCCCCCGGGGGATCAGAGAGAATCACTTCTCTGCTGCCCGAGCTCACCACCAGGGCCCTGTGGTTTGGCAGGAACTGCCAGCTGCAGTGCTCCCACCTCCAACCTGAGGCCCCCCCCCCAACACTACAGGCTGTTATGGAAGGATATTCTGCCTGTTCCTGGCACTCGTCTTCTTTGCAACTTTACATTTCTTTGCATAAATTCCTTGATGAATTGATGCTTCCCCCAACGGATGATGAGCCCAAGGAGGACCCAAACTGGATGGGCTTTGATCAGTATTGTGTCCTTGGCACCTGTCACGTGCCCAGCACATAATAGGTGGCCCATAAATATTGGAAAAACTGACGAATGAAGAAATGCCTCATTTTCTATAAGAACTTCTCTTCTCCCAAAAACTTCCCCACACTGTTTCCCTTTGGGTCCATGCCATCGCGCTGGAGGAAGGTTGTAGACGCAGGAGTTGGTGCTGACTGTCCTCATCTACTAGTTGCCAAGGGCCACGGGGACAGAGACAAAGAAGGCTGTGAGGGGACGGGGTCTCCTCCCCTGACGTTCCCTTTGGTGAAGTGATTGGTTCCCTTTGGTGTCTGGAGCCCCATGTTCTTCGCTGGTGGTGAGAGGGGCCCTGCAGCTCTCTGGTCTCATGCTCCTCCACTGTGGGGGAGCTGGGGCCTGACCTCGAGGGGTGCCCAGGGGTGGTGTGCAAAGCTTCACGTCTCCCTGGGCTCAAATGGCCGCTTGACCTTCCCAGGCACCTGGGTGAGTCAGACCCCTCCGGGGGTAGGTCTTAATTTGTCCGACCCTCACGTTTGCCCTGGAGGCAACTGCATAGGGCCTGTTCCGTCTCCTGGAGCCTGGCAGGTGACCTGCGGGGAGTGTGACGTTTGCAGACTCAGCAAAAGGTGTTCAAGTTTTTAATGTTATTTTCTATTGACCTTAATATAATATTTGCCTTCTGACGTCAATCGAGACTCATTTTTCACAACACATTTTGTTACCTGGATATGGGTCTTCTCAACACAAAAAGATTGAATTGTTGCAAATGTGTTTGATTTATTACATTTTCTAAAACCATGATGGGTAAAATGATTCTCCCTCTGATTTCAGTTCCTGATTCTGAATAAATCAAGTTTTTTCAAAATAACCTTAAACCGTTGGCGAGCTGGAACCTTCGAGTGGCCCTGAGCCCGTGGTGGGGGCGAGCGCCCTCTTTCCCAAGTCCTGCGCAGGAGCAGCCACGTTTTGGCCACTTCTCCTGCTTCCTGAGTGGAAACCTCACCCCCTCTGCCAGGAGCCCCTCCTCGGCTCCCCCTCAGGTCTGGTGTCCATGCACGGCTGTCCACGAGCTGTCACTTTGCCCCGGGGCCTGGGCGCGCCAGGAGCGGGAAGGCAGCGCACGCCCGCTCCATTCAGGACAGCAGAGAGCTGGAAGGCCACCGTGCAGAGGCGGCCAAGGCAGCCCAACCCTGGGCCGGGAGCGAGGAAGAGCAGGCAGAGGCCAGGCAGAGCCCGAGGGGAGCGGGGGACGGGGGCCAGGCCCGGGGTGCCCAGCAGGCTGCCCTAGAACTCGGGCTTCTATCCCGCAGGCCAGGAGCTTCTGACGGTTGTCTTTAAACTAAAGAAACTTTGTTTGAGATGAACACACACGGGGGTGCCCAATGCGTGAGACAGAGGCCCGCCGCTTAGCTGGAAAGAAGGCAGGGTCTGAGCCTTTGACTGCCCCGCTCACCCTCTCCCAGGCTGGGGGTCTCCCGCTTGACACCCCCAAGAGCGTGTCCTCCCACGTCGGTGGCATGTCTGATTCCAGCTGGAACAGACGCTTCTCACCTGCCCCGTTCGTCTGCCCGGTCCTGCCTGCTCCCCTGGGCCTCATTCTGCAGCGTGCGCACCAGCGGAGACTGAGGCCGCTGACTGGTCCCCTTGTCCCCCCTCCTTCCTGTCAGGCGCGGAGCGGTGCTGCCGGCCGTGGCGCCCCCGGGAGAACACAGCTAGGTAACGGGGCAGTAACCAGCCAGCCGGCGCACAGTCAGCCTGCGCCTGGGGGCCCGGTGGCGAGCACGCGCACGTGCGTTCCCCAAGCCCGCGGGCGCACAGCGTGCAGAACCTTCCGGAGGAGCCGGCGCCTGCGTGCAGGTGAGACAGCAGGAGGCCACTCCCAAGCCCATGTGTTCCAGCTTTCTTCTTCCTCTTCCTGAGGACACGGGTCAAGCTGTCTCCTCGAGGACCCCCGCCTTTACTGGGTCACTTCCTCGGACGGGCACCCCAGGGACAGAGCCTATTTTGTGACTTTGAAAAGGTAGACCAGTGCTGGGAGGTCCGTGTGATAGGGTAGATGACATTTCACACGTGGAAAATCAGGCCCTGAAAGCTAAAACGTTGCATTTTTGTCCTAAGAGAGAGCTGGTAGCAGAGGTGGGTGTGGGGCCAGACTCCCCGAGAGTAAATGTGTCCTTGTTTCCTGCAAAAACAAGAGACACTAAGAGAAGAGATTCTGTCCGCCTCCGTTATAAAGTTCAGATGTGCATGCAAAACCCCCGCACAGTGGGTGGTATAAGGTTGGACCCCACAAAGGACAGAACG
This sequence comes from Equus quagga, assembly GCF_021613505.1. Taxonomy (NCBI): domain Eukaryota; kingdom Metazoa; phylum Chordata; class Mammalia; order Perissodactyla; family Equidae; genus Equus; species Equus quagga. The sequence goes on along the minus strand of NW_025799869.1, from coordinate 1,731,091 downwards.
GAAGGAGCTTGTTGTAAATGGCTGCAGAATGATTATAGAGTTTGGTACCAGGAGATGCAAACAAACCAGCCCAGGGCGTCAGCACCCAGGAAGTCTGGGGACTGCAGAAGGTTTGCTGGGGAGGCTGTGTGGATGCTGGTGCTGGAGCCTTGGAACAACAGGAGGCCGCCCCTCACATGGGAGGGGCTGACGAGGAGATGGAGCAAGGGACCCTTGTTGCTCCAGCTCAAACCTAGCTCTGATGCTCCTTGGCACAGCTCTTCCATTGTGCTCTGGAGAAAACAATGTCTGCACACCACTCACCCAGCCCTGTGCTAAGTTGTTGGTTTTATGATGAGTTCTGCTGTTTGAGTGTTCTTTCCGAAGGTTTTCTGGCACCATGCAACAGCCGACAGAAGTTGGAAAGTGATGCTAATAGATCTGCCCACCGGGTTCAAGAGCCTCTCCACCAAAAAAAGGGCACGACTTTTCCCTCTTGCTCTATGAGCTCTGAATTTCATCCAACGCTATTTCGAACATTTGAGCAGGAAAGAGGGAGTGAAGGTCATGGGCTGGGAGGGTGATCAAAGGTGAACTTTCCCGACCTGATCCCTTGGCTGCTGTTCCCAGGATCCTGCATCAGATTGTCAAAGGGCAGAGGCATTGGGTACACAGGCGGGAACAGAACTGTTTGTGTTCCGTGCGATCTCTTCTCTCTGCGCGTCACAAAGCACTTTTATGATAATTCAAAACACTTTTCCAAAGAGAGTTTAATGCGAGGCAGATTTCTTTGTGTAGCAAAGACAGGAAGGATGCTGCTTGACAGTCATTCTTGACTCCGAGGATCACAGAGGAATTGGGGCTCATGAATAATTCCAGTTCTCGGTGTGCGGGAGCGGCCCGCCAGGCAGGGCCTACCGGTGATGCTTCTGCGAACCCGTGCTCTCGGGCCCGACAGATTCTGACTCACTATGTTCAAGTACTTTCTTCTTCTGTTAATGGATGTGAAGTTAAAGGAAAAAAAGTAAAAACTAAACCTCAAAGAAAGCGTTCTTAAAGAAATGCCACCTTGAATAAAATTGCCGTCGTTGAAATAATGGGTGGGAGGAGCAGGAGTTCATTCAGCTCTCCGGTACCCGAGTGGCAGCAGGATGGAGGGCAGCCTTCTCAAAACAACACCCAGGCCAGCCCAGCACACCTGTCTCTTTAGGGACGGGAGCAGTCTCAGGCTGGGGTCCTGTAGTGTTGGCAGAGCAGCAACTGGGGGCGTAGGGGCTGTAACTAGATTGTTGTTTCCACTGAGAGCTGTAAACATTTTAGATCAGGGCATTCTGACTTTGATATGCCCTTGACTCCTCTATGTATCTTGTTAAAATGCAGAGTCTCATTCCCCAGGCCTGAAATTCTGCATTTCTAACAAGCTTCCTGGGTCCATGGACTCTAACTCTTATAATCTTCATAACAGAACTACGGATTAAATAGTTACCCCCTTTATTTTTCAGAGAAGGAAACTGAGGCACAGAGACTTGAAGGCATTTTTCTCATGGTTTTGTAGGTCACAGGGCTGGATTCAAGCCCAGGTGGTCTCCCAGTGGGGGCTGACTCTCTACTCCCACGTGGTGTGCACGAGCCAGACCAAGCTGGTGCGAGGCGGGACAGTCGGCATTCTGTGCCCAGCCCGCCACACCCTCAGGTGTCAGCAGCATCCCACCGGGGGGTGAGCTTACATGCTCACTTGCTCCCCGTGTCCTCAGGAAAGGTGTCAGCCGGGCGAGGAGAGAGCTGCAGTTCCTTCCGCCCCACGTGCGTGCGAGGAGACCGTCCAGAGGGAGCTGCACACATCAGATCATGACCTCCCAACAGGGATGCTTGTGGAGAGAAGAAGCCAGAGAGATCCAGAGGCTCCTGAGACCCAAAGGTCCAGGGTCCAGGTTTTTTAATTTCAAGTTAGTGGAAACAAGTCTTTATTAAGTAACTTTTAATATTAGAAAAATAAGTCTCTTACACTTCTCTTTACAGCCTGTGTAGAATGTCAGTGCTTTGGCCATTTTAAGTAAAAGGCCTTTCATTGTCATATATATGGTTTTAAAGTTTACTCAAATTGAATTTATAGTGCCGATGACTTCCCTACATGTACATAATGAACAAATGTGGCAAAACTGACACTACCCTAAACTGTATTGATAATTTATAATTCTTCTTTGGTGGTTTTTGGAAACAGTACATGAACCTAACGTGTGTCCATTCCTTGGCTTACTAGCTGCAGCGTACAATGCAACAAAACGCAAAATACATGCTTGGTGAACATTTGTGCCTGTCTACCAGATGGCAGTTCAGGAGAAGGTTTCAATGCTGACATTTAAGTGTTCTACAAGCAATTAGCACTACATCATAGGGGCCAACCGGGTGCACGGCGGTTAAGTTCACACGTTCCACTTTGGCGGCCCAGGGTTCACCAGTTTGGATCCCAGGTGCGGATCTGTGCACCGCTCATCAAGCCATGCTGTGGCAGGCGTCCCACATATAAAGTGGAGGAAGATGGGCACGGATGTTAGCTCAGGGCCAGTCTTCCTCAGCAAAAAGAGGGGGATTGATGGTGGATGTTAGCTGAGGGTTAATCTTCCTCAAAAAAAAAAAAAGAGCACTAAACCATAAAATGCCATCAAGGCGACTTTGTTATATTGAAAAAATCAAAATAAAAACTGTCATTTGTAAACTTTTATAGGAGATGTAACTCTTCAAGTAGAAATAAAAAATAAAACTTGTCTATTTACTATCCCATACACATAGGATTTCAGTTTTTGTTGTATTGAGGAAAAAAGCTCTTTTGTGTTGGGAAAACACAACTGGAAATTGCTTGTCATCCAAGAACAAGGACAACCAAAACTTGAAAGATAAATGACAGTCAACAGACACGACAGTGGGATGAAGCAGCTGTTGGAATCATCTAACAAGGGTTTTAAAGCGGCCGCTATGAAACGGCTTCAACAAGCTACTGTGAATCCTCTTGAAATAAATTAAAAAACTTTGTCAGCAAAGAAATAGATGATATAAAAACAAATCATAGGAAAACCATAGAACTATATTATAATCATAAAAATAAACCCAAACCAAAAAAAACCTGCCACCAAACCCCAACAAGCTCCCTGGAACGGTTCTATAGAAGAAGGGAGATGACAGGAGAGCCTGAGTACAGAGTCACAGAGTTTACCAAAGCTGAACAACAGGGAGACAATAGACTGAGAGAAACAAAGACAGCACTACCTCAGGGCCTGTGGGACGACAGCACAGGAGCTGCGTATCGTCGGAGCCGGAAGGAGGAGAGAGAGTGAGATGGAAAAGTATTTGAAGGGATAATGGCTGAAAGCTTTCCAAATACAGCAAATAGGATGAACCCAAGGAAGTTCATTCCTGGACACTGCTTGATTAAACACACATGATGTCACATCCCAGAGCGTGCTCCAGTGGGCTCTGCCACAGAGCACCCACGCATGCCGTGTAACCAAGAGGGACGTGCCACCGCCCACAGACACAGCCTCCCCAGGACTCCGAGTGAGTCCTTCCTGCTGTTCAGATAACGTCCTGCCCTGCAAGGACCGATGGGGACAGTCTTTGCCCAGGAAGGTCACAGCTTAGCTGGGGCGGTGGACTCATAGACCATCTACCACAGTGAGTTTATGGTGAGGATTTTCTCCCTGCTACTCCCATGAGGCCTGAATTGACTTTGAGAAATTCCTCCTACACTCTACATCTGTAAAATGGGTGTGTACGCTCCTGGGCTCTCTGAGTGTGGGACACAGTTAACATATAGAAGGCAGTTGTGTAAACACCTTTATTTTTAAGCATTTTAAAGAGTTGGAGACAGTCTCTCCCTAGTTTTGCCAGGCTCTGCATTTCTGACTTCAGACTCCCAGTGCTGATCTGCTCAGCTGAGTGGTCCCCTCTCTCCTGACATCAGGACCCTGTGCTGTGAATGAAAGAGATGGTTCAAGAAAATGATTCTCCATTTCTACAGCTCAACATGTGCAGGGAGGCGAGGCCCTCCTGTGTGTTCTGGGTTTCTCGGCATGTCTTTGAAAGTGTTTAGCGATTTTGTGAAATTACCTGCTGGAGATGGGTTTCTTTTCCCTATAAGGACTCTGGAATAATGCCTTGACAACCTCAGAATTTCATAGACTATATAAATCATTTACACACTGAATACTTTCCTGTTCTCCAGCTGGCAACGCCTAAATTTTTTCTAGGAAATTTAAAGCTGATATACGCTTAGACTTTAGTGTTGAGATCTTCCTGTAAAAGGGTTGCAGGCTCACATACATTTACACATCGGCGGGATAGGGGACTGGCGTCAGGGAACCCCGATTCTTGAGACAGCTCCAGCTCGCGGGAGTAGGCAGAGTGGCTCAGGTGGCCTGTGGCCAGCCTCTGCAGAGACTCAGATGGGTGCTGGGGGCCACACCAGGAGCCTGGGTGCACCCACATGGTACAGGATGTAAGGGGACACTGCGTCTGTTACAGCAACCCTGGGTGCAGCCTGGGGAGTTATCTGACCAAGCCGGGTTTCCCCATCTCGTATCTGATTATTTTACTCCTTTCCTCCCCAACCTCGCCTGCCCACACTCAGCCGTGACTTTCTGGTTCCCTCATGCCTTCCTCACGAGACCCTCAAAGCTTAATCCTTCTGCACACACCTTCTCTTTCCCTTTCCTGGGACAACTAGCTTTCCCTCTCTCTTACTGAAGTGCAGTTCCTCAGTGCGTGCCCTGGGCCCCATCTTTCTTTCCCTCTATCATTTCCGATTTTCTCTCCTTATGGGCTCATTCTCAACCCCTTAAAAGTGCTTTAGTGTCTTCCATCCCTAAAAACAACAATGTTCCCGACCTGTGGCTTCTCCAGCTGCTGGATTCCCGTCCCTGCTCCTCTTGCGTGGGCCACTTCCTTACCGCGCTCCCAGTCCATTCTCCACCTGCACCACCGCGTGGCTTCCTGTAACCCTAAATTGATCATGTTTTAAACCTCCCAGTAGTTTCTCTTTGCACTTCAGATAAACAATCTGAACTCCTATGACTGACCTTCGAGGCGTGGCATGACCTGTTCCGTCTATTCCCCGCCTCCACTGCAGGACCCTCTTCCCTGAGACTGCTCCCTTCCAGCTGCTGACCCTCCCGTGCTATCTTGAAGACGCCAGACTCCTTTCTGCCTCAGGCATCTTGCATGTATTCTCCCTGCAGAGATAGTCTGCCCCAGGCTGTTTATATGGATGTTATAACTGTGACATCCTCACAAAGGGGAAGGCCACCCAATCTCATTTATATTATGTCCCCACATGGTGTTTGCCCCAAACCACATCAACAGGAACACATCTGGCCTTTTGCCACAGGTTGCATGGGCGCTGGGATTAAGAGTTAGGAGCCCACATCGTTGCTTCCCTTTGGCTGGGATTCAATGGCTTCCTTGTTATTTGCTGCTGAGGTGCTTTCCAGTTCTTTAGCACTGGCTGCCGTTAAGATCATGTATGCATAAACTTTGTTTAAGAGAAGTAGCATTAGCCAGCATTGATCTGACATTGACATTGGTGATCTGCCATGAGCCCTTCTCTGTTAGTGTGCTACGTAGCCCATGCAGGGAACAGGCTGTGACAGACACTCTCAATCTGCAGTGCTTAATGCAATCCAAGTTTCTCACTCACAGCACAGTCCTGTGTGGGTCGAGGGGATGCTCTGGTCCATGTGGCCATTCAGGACTCCAGGCTCCTTCTGTCTGGGCTCCAAGTTCTCTCCGTTCACCCGGCAGGTGGGAGAAAAGAGAGAGATTCCGTGGAGATTCATGGGCAGGTCAGGGATGGTGCATGTCACCTCTGCTCACACGCCATTGTCCAGAACTCAGTCACGGGGCCTCATCTGACTCTGAAGGAAGCTGGTAAAGACCACTGACAGGTATGTGCCTGCAAGGACGGAGAGCACAGGGGCTGGTGAGAATTGGCCGTTTCTGCCACATCAGCCTGATCTCCCAAATCTAGAAAGCACCCACAGTTTGGATGTGTCAAGAAACAGGCCAGAAAACAGAGGCAAACATAAACATAGGCAGACAGTCCACAGCCAAAACCATTTGGAGAAAGAAAACATGGTCTCAAAAGAGATTTCCAGGCTAATCTGTACCAGCCAGGATCTGTCGTGACCACAGTCCCAAGTCAATGGTCAGCCCGCCTACGGCCCTGCAGCTGCTCAGTGCTGCCAATGGGACGTGGCACGCACAGCAATGCACTGAGTCACAAACTGCAGTTGCTAGCCTGCCTGAGTCAGGTCCATCTGCTCGGGGGGGTGCTGCCACATAATTACGTCCCCCCATGCAGGGGACGGGTGCCAAGCCAAAGAGGACTGCTTGGGAAATCCCAGATTGGACATCTGTTCTTTCGAGAGGTCCTCTGGGCCGGCCCACCACCCCTGCAGGCCTCCTCTCCTTGCTTTCCCCAACAATAGACGAAAGGATGCTTCCAGACCCTTCTGGCTGCCAGAGCCCTGGCTGTCTTTCTCCAAGGGCCTGGGACACCCCCGAGGCTGCGTTGGGAGCCAAATACGTGCCCTCGAAAAGCTCTGCTGGCACTTTCTGGGTGAAAGCCACGGTTTCCAAGGGGACAAAGTAGGCTGCAAAAGAAGCGTCCAGATGATGCCCAGATAAGCTTGGGCCATGCCCAAGGGAAGCTAGCTCGGAGGGAGCAGCAGCTTCGCATATGGAGCAGAAGCCCGTGAAAGAAAACACGAGGCTGGCTGGCTTCACTCCGCAGGAGCGGCAGGGAGCAGCGGTTACAGCAATGAGGCTAGTCTGGCCAGATCGGGATTTCCCTATCCTCCTCTAAGCTGTGTGACACTGGCAAAGTGGCCTGACCTCACTCTGCCTCAGTTTCCTCCTCCCATAAAATGCAGATGATCACCCCTAGGATTATTAGGAGGCTTGAGTTACGTAAAATGCTTACTCAGACTTCAGCCACACTGGGCGCTCACAGATGTCATCAGCTGGTGTCATTTACTGGGCCAGACCTCACACACGAGAACCTGAGCCCACACGCCGTGGTGCTCCCTCCATGTGAGCCATCGGCACGTGCACGCCTGGACCTACGCTGCCCTACACCAAGGTGGCTAGCCTCGTGACCACTGACCTGTAAATTTAAATTTGTTAAAGTGAAATTAACCTGAAAGTTGAGTTCCTCCGTGCTCAATAGCCACGTGCAGCTGGTGGGTCCCACGTTGAACATCACCAATACAGAACACTTCCATCCTCGCAGAGAGCTCTATTGGATGCGCTGATCCAGACAGAAGCAAATGGACCAGGACGTGCTGTTCACCTGCCTGCTGACCTGAGTCAGGTGGGAGCGTACCCAGGACTCCTCAGGGCACCGTTTGGCATATGGAGGATGCTGGGCCGTCGCTGTCATGTGGTCACAGATGGGGAGGGGCCTGAAAAGAAAACTCAGACCCATCGGAGACGGATGCTTGACTGCCAGGGAATGTGCCCCTGACAATGTCCAGGCGGGTTTCGGGGAGCACAGTGGGGCCCCTTCTAGGGGAGCTATTGGAAGTGCAGGATGGGCCTGAGAAGCGAGGCGGATCCTCAGACCCAGAGCAAGTCTGTCTTTGGCAGAGAAATCGAGGAGCAAGACCTGCAGGAAGAAACAACAGGAGCAATAATAATAATATAACAAAAACAGGTAGCAATCATCAAACTTGTGACTGTTTCAGGCCTATTTCCAACTAATAGATGTGCATTTGTGCAATCTAAACCGACAATCACTCCATGGGTTGGATTGAACTCTTATTTCCATTTTACAGACAAAGAAAACTGAGACAGACAGGTTAGGTAACTGCTGACGGTCGCCAACTGTGGAGAAGCAGAACTGGATTCGAACCCAAGCATTAGGATGTGTGCACGCGGCCCACCTGCTCTGTCGCCTGAATCCTAACCTTCCGCCTCCCAGAGTCTCCAGGGACAGTCACCTCTCTGAGACATGTGTTAACATGTACGTCTCTTTCTGGCAGGTGAGCAGTATTTGTAATATCACTATGTTTTACGTACTTTCATGACTACATCAGAGGTCACAAACAGGTGGCCTGCTGCCTTCTTTTTTTTTTCTCTTCCTTTTTTTTATCCTAAAGTATTTGGAAAAAAATTTATATTTTTTTTATATATTGTTAGATTATAACAGTATTTTAAAGAGGCATATATAATTTTTTTTTCTACTTTCAGATTTTCTTGAAAAATGAGAAGCTCTCACAACACTCTGCCCACCTTCTTATATGGTAATTGTTAACTGGAACCGAGTATCGGGGTTCCATTCAACCAATGTGCCCCCTTGCTCCCAGCCACCCACACATTTCTCCTGCTGGCACTTCTTTTATAGCCTTGCAGAGCTATAATGGACATGCAAATAACCACACATATTTACTGCATGCAATTTGGTGAGTTTTGATATATGTGAACATCTGTGCGACCATCACCAAAATCAAGATAATGCGCATCCATGACCCTCAAAACTTCCCTGTACCCCTCGCCTCCACCCTCCGGGCGGCCACTGGTCTCCTTCCCATCGTTCTAGATTAGTTTGCCATTTCTAGAATTTTATATACGTAAAATCATATAATATATATTCTTTTATCTGGCTTCTTTCACTCGGCATAATTATTTGGGACTCCCCATTCTCTTCTGTCAGTAGTCCGTTCCTTGATTGTTGAGAAGGGTTCCATTCTACGGAGACACCACTGTCTGTCCACCCGTTCCCGTGGGGCTGGATGGTCGGCTGGCTTTCAGTCCTCGGCTATTTCAAATCAGCCGCTAAGAACATCCCTGCACAAGTCTTTGTGAGGACGCAGGTGTGGAACCGTGTCTATGCCCATGGCCGAGCCCACTCCACCGGGCGATGTGACAGACCATGTCAGGGACACAAATGACACCCATACCCGGATTCACAGCAGAGCTGACTGAGTTAACTCCCAGATTAACCTCTTCAGTTTGAAGTTGAGGAAAACGCCCGAGATGCTCAGATGTTTTCCAAGGTCGTTGGCTGGACGTGGCAGGGCTCCTCGTAACCTGCCCTGTGCTCTTGAGGTTGCTAGAACTCAGAAGGTGTTGGCCTGTTGTATTCTAGCATGTTCTGCGCTTCCTCCCCTCTGGTCTCCTGGCTGAGTCGGTTTCCCCTGTGCCTGCCCCGGGGCTCAGGCCCACGCGCTCGGCTGCCTCCTGGGATCGGGGTGAGCCGTTCATCTAATCTGCAGCGAGGCCTCTCCTCTGTCCTGGCTACATCCGTTCTACAGTTTTAATCTGCTTCTAGATGCTCCTCTCTCCATGTCAGGGGTGGAACTGTGTCTCTTGAAAAAGAGGATGCTGGAGTCCTGACCCCAAGCAGCTCAGAATGCAACCTTGTTTGAAGAAAAGGTCTTCACAGAGGTAATTCAGTTAAAATGAGGGCACTAGTGTGGGCCTGATCCAATAAGGGGCCTTAGAAAAGGGGGAAATTTGGACACAGAGAGAGACACACAGAGTGAGACCATGTGAAGACACAGGGGAACAAGCCAAGGAGAGATCTACGGCTAAGGAGAGAGGCCCCCGGAGGAGAGAGGCCCCAGAGGAGAGAGGCCCCGGAGGAGAGAGGCCCCCGGAGGCGCAGCCCCTCGGACACCTTGATCTTCCGGCCTGCGGGAGTGTGAGAGCAGTAAACTCCGGTTAAGTTGCCCGGCAGCCCTAGGAACTAACACCTACCCTACCGCAGGCAAATTCGCTTCTCCACCGTGCAGCCCTGGGAGAGGTGACAGCCCAGGGAGAAGTGCTGGCATCCCGGCCTGTGGCTCAGGGACTTGGCAGCATCTGTCATGGCTCCACTCGGACCCCAGGGCCGATTGGCTGCTGAACAAACGCAGGCGCTCTAGGTCACCCTAGACACCCTAGACAGTGGGTGACTGTCGCCCTTCCTCCTGCCCTCTCACTGACTGTGAAACGGTCCCCGTGCTCCTTAGGAGTCCCAGGTGACGTTGTCTGTGTGTCTGTCCTTTCATTTTGGAAGGACTGAGAAATCGTCTAGTCGAAGTCCTCGTTTAATAAGAAGATTGAAAACCACTGTGGAACTCTAACCGTGAGTCAGCTCTGAGCGGGATAGCCTCTGCAAAGACTCCCATTCTTGGGCTCCACTTCTTTGTTTTGGTAGAAGAAAGAACAGATTGATGTAAGATGACTCCCTCATCTTTTACGGCCTGGCCGTGCGTCATCTCGCCACGCTCCAGTCACACTGCTCTCCCGTGCATTTGGCATCCACACCGGAGGTCCAGTGATGACATGGAGCTCCTTTCATGTGGTGAGCATGGTGGTGGCCATGCCAGGGTTCCCAGGGAACCCTGGGAATTTGCACGGCAGGCTCCTTCCTGCCTCCCTGGACACTTTGCTTGGGAGCCGCTGTCTCTGGAGCCGCTGTCCCTGGTGGCGTCCCCTGTGGGTCTGACTTGACCCCTGGTCCTCCCCAGCTGTGAGCACAGCCACACAGGCACGTGCACACACATACACACACACACTCACGGCCTTCATCTTGTCACAGATCAAACACGACCAGAAAACAATAAAGATGTGAGTGCATGTGTGTCTTTCAATAATTCAAGTAATTCATACTAAGGGCTTAATCATCTCAGGAAGTTTTGCGTATTAAGAAGTGAGCTAATTAACCCAAAGATATATTTATTTGGCAAAATGTTTTGAAAGTATTCATTTTTAGCTAGTTTGCTGACAATTGTTTTACAAAGTTTTATTTAACGAAAGTGTCAGGGGCATACATGGTAAAAATCCAGAGTGCTCAGGGGAAAGGAGGCGAAGTGTGTACGTCTCCCACACGCTCCCCTCCCCCCGGCGCTGACCCTCCGCTCAGGGTGCTGCCGTTGAGCGTGCTCCGGAGTAAACTCCCCGAGGAACGCCACGCACATACCCGGGGACACACGCTTTAAAACCGGCCCATGGTGAGCCATTCTGTACCCTGGTTCGCACGGTGCAGGGCCTTGCTTTTTTCCATTTAATAGGTCATTGTCCTCCTCTATTCTCACATACAGACTGAGCAAAGTGCTCAAGGAATACGCTGACGAATGGATACCTGGCTGAATTGTCATCTTATAAAATGTGGGAAATGCTTTCCTGGGTAGATATAGCGTAACGTTTAACCGTTCCTGAGTGATGGGTATCAGGTGGTTTCTTTGCTTTGCTTTGTTTTTGCTATTACAAACAATGCTGAGAAGTCCATCCTTCCACATCTCTCTAGGCGTGATTTTTGTGAGCATACTTGTGGGATCAATTCCCAACAGGGAACTTGCTGAGTCAAAGGATATTTTCTTTAAAAATTGTAGTGGATTTTTCCAAATCGCCTTCCTGAGAGTCTCACCCACTCGTATCCCCATATCAGCTGAGTTGGCCCAATTCCCCACAATCACCACGTCCAGGGGTCAGTCACCTTTGTAATTGAGGCCCATCTGGGAGGTGGCAGGTGGTACTCCCTGTTCAGATGTGCTGGTATTGAATCCTGCAGGAGCTTTAGAATCTCTTCATTTGGCTATTAGCCAGGTTGACGTCTCGTGTACATACTTTCCTAGAAACTACCACTGTCACTGTCTGTGGTGACAGTCCACCTTCTGACAATTGCTTATCTCCATCTTAGGGATGCATGGAAGGCCTTTAGGAAGAAGATAGCCACTTGTCAAATATGTCAGATGTTTCTTTCCAGACCACCATATTTTTAAACTTTGTTTCCCTATTCAGGATTTAATTTTTTTCACATGATCTAATTTTTTTTATCTTTCCCACGCTGGCTTCTGATTGGGGATACTCATTTTATTAGTGGGAGAACTTGTTTTTAGGCTCATTGTCTTGTCCAAGTAATCCCATTCCAATGCCAGTGAAAACATCGCACCATGTTTACCGTTGACTGTTGATCTAAAGTGAGAGCCTTCAAAAACAAAAAGCACTGAGATGAGCAAGCCTTCCAATTCAAGATTAGAAGAAGTGTTGTATCTGATTTCTAAACACATAAAAGCTGTTTACAAAATAATCATTAGAAATTAAAGAGCTAAATAACTGTAAACACTTCACGTTCATGGACTGGAACACTCGATATTGTTAAGATGTCAGTGCTGCCCAGGCAATCTGCAGATTCAGTGCAGTCTCCCTCAAAATTCCAATGCCCTTTTTTGCAGAAATGGAAAAGGTGATCCCCAAATTAATATCATATTGCAAAGGGCCCCAAATAGGAAAGACAATATTAAAAAGAAAGAGTAAAGTTGGAGGATTCATATTTCTTGATTCCAAAACTTAGTACAAAGCTATGGTAATAAAAATAGTGTGGTGCTGGCATAAGGATAGACACATAGACTGATAGAATAGAATTGAGAGTTCAGAAAGAAACCCACACATCTATGGTCAATTGATTTTCAACAAAGGTACCACATCCATCCAATGGGGAAAGAGTATTTTCTTCAAAAATGATGCTCACACAACTGTATGTCCACATGTAAAAGAATAAAGTTGACCCTTACCTCACACCATGTACAAAAACTAACTCAAAATGTATCAACATTCTAAATAAAAGAGCTCTAACTATAAAACTCTTGGAAGAAAATAATATGGGGTAAATCTTCATGAGTTGGATTAGCAATAGATTCTTAGATGTGGCATCCAAAACATGAGCAGCAAAATGAAAAAACATATAAGTTGGACTTCTCAAAAGTTAAAAACTTTTGTACATCAAAGAACATCATCAAGAAAGTGAAAAGATAACCTACAGGATGGGAGAAAACATTTGGAAATCATGTATGTTAGATTAATATATATAACGTATAGAGAACTCCTAAAATTCAACAACAAAAGACAAACAACCCAATTAAAAAATGGACAAAGGATTTCCATAGATATCTCCAAGGATGATACACAAATGGCCAGTGAGTCCATGAAAAGATGCTCCACATCATTAGATATCAGGGAAATTCAAGGCGAAACCACAATGGGAAACAACTTCACATCTACTGTGATAGCCACAATTTTCAAAAAAAGGAAAAAAGCAAGTGTTGGTGAAGATGGGAAGAAACTGAAACCCTCATACACTGCTGGTGGGAAGGTAAAATTGTGCGGCTAATGTGAAAAACAACCTGTCAGTTCCTCAAAAATTTAAAGTAGAATGACCATATCACGCCTGCATTTCACTAGGTGTGTACCACAAAGCAAGTGAAAGCAGGAACTTAGCAGACACATACACGTCAGTGTTCCCTGGGGCATTGTTCACCACGGCCAAAAGATGGGACAACCCAAGTGTCCATCCAGAGATGAATGAATAAACAAAATGCGGTCTCACCATACAATGGAATGTCATTCAGCCACAAAGGAACGACATTCTGATATGTTCAACAACATGGATGAAGCTTGCAAACATAATATTAAGTGAAATAAGCCAGACACAGAAAGAAAAACTTACGTGAAACATCCAGAATAGGTAAATCCGTAGAGGCAGAAAGTAGACTAGAGTTTCCCAGGGCCTGGGAGGAGGAGGGAATGGGGAATTATTGCTTAATGATTACAGAGTTTCCGTTTAGCATGATGAAAAAGCTTGGAACTGGATGGTGCTGACGGCTGCACGACACCGCGAATGCAGTCAGCGCTTGCTACTGAGCTGTACGCTTAAAATGGCCCAAATGGCAGATTTTATGTTCCATATATTTTATGACAATTTAAAAAATGATAATATACCCCAAACCGCGGAATTTTACAATTTAAATGGATGAATTGTATGGTATGTGAATTAATTGTCAATAAAGCTGTTTAAAGCATTATTGTTGATCTGGCCTGGCCACTAACTCTGAGGCATTGCAGATTTGATAACTTCCCTGCAGAGAGATTTAGCAAAAATGATCATCCCCTGAAAATGTTGGGAAAAAGGAGCAGCCCTATGCACACGTTCAGAGTTACAAAGGACGGCCTCACGATCTCGCTGGCGCTGCAGAGCTGGCCTTCGCCACCACCTCTGTGGGAAACAGAGAGAAGTGGAAAGCATGTCCAGTACCTCGGGTCACATCCCAGGGCCTCAGTCACTCCATCCATGAAGTTAGAGGCTGGGGACAGGTGTCTGCCGCCCCATGACTTGGTGTTGCAGTAGCCAGCCGAGAACCAGGGAAACCCCAGCCTTGAGCTTCGCCCCCAAGGATGACAGGCCTGAGCCATCAGCAGAGAGCCATCCCCGGGGGGCCCGGCTGGCTGTGTTTATCTCCTTGATTAACCCCCAGGGCACTTTCAGACCACTTCTTCTGCACCATTAGGCACCAGGGCACCAAGAGGAAGCCGCGAGTTCCACGGGCACACACTGGCACACCTCACCATGTGGGGAAATCAAGGCAGGCTTCCTGTTCACGTGAGATCATCCGTCAGACTGCTAAGACGGGTTCGCTGACGAATAGCTTCGTTTTCTCTAATGTGGCCTTGGCTAGAGTCAGTTTTCCTCACATGCAGGACAAATTGGATTTATCTTCAAGGTCAGCCAGCAAGGCCAGCAAGGGCTGGCAGAAAGCCCAGGATGAAGAAAACAATTCTGCTCACCTGCGTTACGGAGGGAGCGGGAGAGAGGAGCGTTCCTCCCGGCCAGCTTATCCACATAAGGCGAGTGGGACCCAGAACTTAGGGTACTTAAGAGCAGAGTTCCTTTTTGTAACCACATTTTAGAGATAAAATTCACGTGCAATACAGTTCATCCATTTAAAGTGTGTGAGTCAATGGCTTTTAGTATATTCAGAATTGTGCATCATCATTACAATGAATTTTATTCTATTTTATTTTATTTTGTTTTTGAGGAAGATTAGCCCTGAGCTAACATCTGCTGCCAATCCTCCTCTTTTTGCTGAGGAAGACTGGCCCTGAGCTAACATCTGTGCCCATCTTCCTCTACTTTATATGTGGGACGCCTACCACAGCATGGTGTGCCAAGCGGTGCCATGTCCACACCCTGGATGCAAATCGGTGCACCCCAGGCCGTCGAAGCGGAACGTGTGCCCTTAACCGCTGTGCCACCGGGCCGGCCCCTACAATGAATTTTAGAACATTTGCGTTACTTCAAAATGAAAGCCCATGCCTCTTAGTTCTCTCTCCTCAGTTACATCCTCCCATCAGTCCTAAGTCGGCGTTCATATACTTCCTGTCTTTATAAAGTTGCCTGTTTTAGAGATTTCACAGAAATGGAGTTATGCAGTATGTGGTTCCTTGTGTCTGACGTCTTTCACTTGGCATCGTTTCCACAGTCCATCCTGGTCACATCAGTGCTTCATGCTTTTCCATGTTAAATAATAACCTGTTGTGTGAATTTATCACATTTTGTTTATCCATTCATCAGCCGATAGACATTTGAGTTGTTTTGATTTTTTGGTTGTTATGAATAATGCTGCCATGAACATTCATGTACAAATTTTTTGTGTGGACATATGTTTTCATTTCTTTCGTGCGTAGACCTAGGAGTGGGATTGCTGAGTCACGTGGTATCCCTGTGATTAAACATCTTAGGAACTACCAGAGTGTTCTTCCTAAGCAGCTGCATCCTTTTACATTCCTAGCAGCAGCATATGAGGGTACCACCTCAAATAGTGCTTAAATAAAAAGCCACTTTGGAAAACAGTTTGGCAGTTCCTCAAAATGTTAAACATACGGTTACCATATGACACAGCAATTCTGCTTTTAAGTGTATTTGCAAGAGAAATAAAAATATATGTCCAAGGAAAAGTCTGTGAATGAATAATACAAAAACCTGTGAACAAATATGAATAGACGCATTATTCATAATAGTCAAAAAGTGGAAGAGCTAGCCACAAAGCCACTTATTGTATGATTCCATTTACATGGATATCCAGAAGAGGCAAATTTAAAGAGACAGAAAGTGGATTAGTGGTTGCCAGGGGCGGGGAGGGGCACAGGTGAGGAATTAGAGGGAGCGAGTCCTAATGGGTACAAGGTTTCTTTTGGCGATGATGAAAATGTTCTAAAATTAGAGTGTGGCAATGATTGTGCAGCTTTGTAAATATACTAAAAACCATTGAACTGTATACTTCAAATGGGTGAACTTTATGGTATGTCAATTACATATCAATAAAACTGTTTTAAAAAGAGAGAGGGAGATAGAATTAAGCCTCATTACTCTGTGCTGCCAGCCTTACACTTTTCCCCAAACACCCTGGGAGTGAGTTAGTCTAACTGTGTGTGTGTGTCTCTCTCTCACAGGCACACGTTATGATCTTTTTCTTTTCTCTTCATCTTTCAAAAATATCAATCAGATGGAAACTCTCTTCCCCGTGTAGGAAGACACTGCCAATCGTGGTGCTGTCTTAAGCAGACCGGACAAGGAAGTTGACCTTTAGGGCTTTGGTTTCCAGGACTAAAGGGCCTGTGGAACTCGCATGGGCCCTCTTCCTCCTGTTGTAAACTCATCAAGGTGTGGATAAAATGCCAGGCATTAAAAATACACACAGACACCAGTGCCAGAGAATCGAGGGAACTGAAGCTGGAGTGGAGAGCTAGGGTTGACGCTGCGAAGCCCAGGGCACAGGGTTGGGCATGGAACCAGCTGCACACAGGTTCCAAGGAGGGACAGGGCCCTTTTATCTAGCAAGGGGAGATACATCCCCCTACTCAAGGGGCTGTAGATGGCTGCAACCTCAATGATGAGATCTGGGAACCTCTGCTCAGCAGACTAGGGATACCACCACCAAGGTTCTATCTGGGCATCTGTGTGAGAAAATAACACACTGCCCGAGGCTAGGATTAAGTGAGGGGGACAGGCTGAATTCTTAGACAATGTGCCTTCCTTTAACACAGGGAAGAAGTTGAAACATGGAAGTTTCCACAGATAAGATGCGCCATATAAAGTCCACATTCTCAGATATATAATATATTGCAAAAAAATTAGAAATGCCGTGCAATAACCAAAGAGAGCAGAACATTTAGAACTGAATGATGCTGAAAATACTACCATATCAGAGCACGCAGGATGTAGGTAAAGTTGTATTTACAGGAAATGTATAGCCAAAAAAGCACGGTGGAAAGATTCAACTCAGAAAATCAGAAGAAGAACAACTGAGCAAACCTAGGAAAAGTGGAAGCAAGAAAATGTTGAAGATTTTAGTTGAAAGCTTCAATGGACTAAACTCTCGCAAGATGATGGAGTTTAAAAAAGGGGAAAATCACAAATAAATGATAGTAGAAATGCAAAACAAATATAACCACAGACAGAGGTTTGTAAGATACAGTCAGGGTGGGGCCGGCCCAGTGGCACAGCCAGTTAAGTTTGCACATTCTGCTTCTCGGTGGCCTGGGGTTCGCCGGTTCAAATCCCGGGTGCGGACATGGCACCATTTGGCACGCCATGCTGTGGTAGGCATCTCACATATAAAGTAGAGGAAGATGGGCACAGATGTTAGCTCAGGGCCAGTCTTCCTCAGCAAAAAGAAGAGGACTGGCAGTAGCTAGCTCAGGGTTAATCTTCCTCAGAAAAAAGAAGATACAGTCAGGGTTTCTGGTCCAAGATGGCGATGTAGGACACTCTGGAACTTACCTCCACCTACGGACACAGGAAATCCACAGCTGCACATAGAACAATTCCTCCTGAGAGAAATCCAGAAACCAGTTTAGCGGCTCCTACACACTGGACAAAAGAGAAAAACCCACATTGAAACAGATCTTGGTCCAATCTCAACTGCTGGGAGCCACTGAGAAAAAAGAAGGTGGCTGGACAATCACAAGGGTTTGAGAGACAACCAAGAGCTTGGATCAGGCTGAATGATGAGGTTCATCTCTACACAAGAGGACTCCGTCAAGCCTGAAAGAGCTGGCTGTTTTTCTAATGCACAGAAACCAACACAGAGAGTTAAGGAAAATGAAAAAAAACAAAACAAACAAACAAACAAAAAAAACAGAGCAATATGTCCCAAATAAAAGAACAGGATAAAGCTCCAGAATAGAGAGAAGTGATTTACCTGATCAATTGTTCAAAATAATGATCATAAAGATGCTCGCTGAGGTGAGGAGAAGAATGCATGAATAAAGCAAGACTTTCAACAAAGAGAGAAAATAGGAGAAAGTACCCAATAGAAATCACAGAGCTGAAGAATACAATAACTGAACTAAGAAACCCTCAATGGAGGGGTTCAACATGTATTAGGTAAAGCCAAAAAAAGGATCAGTGGACTCAAAGACAGGGCAGCAGAGCTCAACCAGCCAGAGGACCAAAAAGAAAAAAGAACGAAAAAGAGTGAAGAAAGCTTGAGGGACTTGTGGTCAACATCAAGGAGATCAATATGTGCATTATAGGAGTCCCAGAAGGAGAAGAGAGAGGGAAAGGGCAGAAAACTTATTCAAGGAAATAACGGTTGGGAACTTTCCACACATGGGGAGAGAAACAGACTTCCAGATCTAGAAGTCCAGAGAACTTACTCTGCATACCTTTCTTGGGGGCCATAATAAGATAACTATCTTAATATCTTAATAAATATCATAATAAGATAAAGATATCTTGAAAATAGAAAGTTTTATTAAATTTTCCAAATTCCCTTTTAGCCTACCGATTTAAGGTCCTTTATAGTAATTATCTATTTTTATGCACAATGAGATAACATCAGTTTTTCAAAACACAAGCAACAACTCTCTACCAACAAAAATCTCAAAGTGAAAATTAAATATGTTTGCAGGAGTGGAACCGATCATGTGTGCAGAAATATCACAGTAGTTATAAGGCATTTCTTTTCTTTTTTCCTTTTCAAAATTGAAATATAGGAGTTCTGCTTCTGGATACGATGGGACAGTTTGCAGCAGACCACTGTTCTTGCTAAGAGCAACTGAAAAAGCAAGATAAAATGTAAGTCTTTTGAAATGCACTGGGGAGTCATAAAGGCACCCCGAGGAACCATATTGTATGAGTCGAAATCCTGGAGAGAAGAGAAATGCAGTGAAGTGAGGCAATTTTCCACCCACTGCTCCTTGTCTTGGAGCATCTTCCAGTTTCTGGCGTGGAGAGAGAGGCTGAGAGGCCAGCAGGGAGCTGAGACACCTCGCAGACCAGAGACTCAAGCGTTGGAGGTCAGGCCTCCCGGGGCAGCGGGGATTTGCGGAGGGAGCAGTGTGGGTGGGAGGAGAACAGCGAGGTGAAGCATTTCCTGAACTGTCAAGCTGCAAGGGAAGAAGACTAAGACAAATAGCAGGAAGCTGCTTAAAAGCAAAACAGATCTGAGCACATGGCAGGGGTCGTGTAAGTGATAAACCAACTCCATCTGAGGCTCTACAGCGTCCGATCCCTGCGGTGACGTCTCCCCATAACAGTAAACTGTTTACACGAGCAGCTGTAATCCGTGGGCATCTTGTTCACCATGTTCCATCCACGGGGATTCTTCTCCAAGCAAACACTCTAGTCTGTTTGCCCGAAAGTCCAGTAGCATGCCTTGTTTTCTTTCCTCCAGGGACATTCCTTCACCCCCAGGAATTGACAGAAAAAGGCATCACAGGCCAAGTATTCTGACTCTTTTCTCCCTAGTGTTTAAGAGGGACAACTGAGAACCAGGCTGCTTGGGTTTTAAATCTGGCACCCCTGTGAATTTGGGCATGTCACTTAATCTGTCTGTGTTACGTACGATAAAAACCCAAAGTGATAAGAGTACTTAGATGATAGTAATGTTACGAACATTCAATGAGTCTTGCTGTGCCCGGCACACAGTACGTACTCAATCGTGCGTAATCATTAAGATTGGCTTATCTGAAGTCGCAAAAAGAACAAGCAGAAGTGGCATAAACAAGTTTGGCAAAAACACAGCTGACCCTTGGTAAGCCTCAATGGAGGGCGTGGTGGAGACACGGCCAGACTGGGTCCCGTCTTAGAAGAGTCCTCCACAGATGCAAGCTGTGTGTGTTCAGACGTGCCCTCCGTTTGGAGAAGTGTTCTCGAGACCCCACCAGAGGCATGCAAGGAGGCGGCAAGTCCTGGAGAATGTCGTTCTGGGACCATCAGGGCTTTCGGTGTGACTTGGCTGCCAGCTTGTCTGCTGTCATCAGTTGGCAGGAGTTTCTAGCTGTGACTGCGGCCCTTCCTGGCACCCACTACACCTCTGAACTGACATCCTCCACGTTAAGCGAACCATTTGGCCACTCTAATTCGTGCATGTGGGAGCCACACAGTTTGGGTGCATGTCAACTTCCCAGCGGTTGGAACACAAGAATGCAGGCACAGTGGGGAGTCTGCAGTTATCCAAATGACTGGTTGAGGGGAAGGCTGTTATGAGCCCATCCACTGTAGCTGTTTCATTTTTCATTTGTAGTATACACGCAATGCATGATTGCTGTGAAATAAAGTCAGATAATAAAGAAGAGCATTAAGAAGAAAGTTAAAATTACTTTTAATTCTATCACTCAGTGGATATGCTTTTTTTTTTTTCTGATGAGGAAGATTGTCCCTGAGCTAACATCTGTGCCAATCTTCCTCTTTTTGTATATGGGACGCTGCCATAGCATGGCTTGAGCAGTGCGTAGGTCCACGCCCGGGTCTGAACCTGTGAACCCCGGGACACTGAAGCAGAGCACATGAACTTAACCACTAGGCCACCAGGCTGGCCCCATGGATACACTTTTCAAAAATGTGATCTATTTTAGTTTTTAAATTGTATTTGGGACTAGAGATCTTTTTGCTTTTGTTTTTCTGTATCATGGCAGATGAGTGAACGAGATGTCAGCCCCTAATCCCGTAGAGACTTTTAATGGTCAGGTTTGTGTGTTCTGTTCTAACACACTTCATCTGAGGCTGCTCAAAAGTTGACAAAGTGATTTTGATAACACATTAAATGGTAGCTTATAGGAAATATGTCCCAGTCACGCTTACTCTGTGGTCTCAGAGGAATTCTAACCCTCGTAGCAGCGTTCACACAGGGCTTTTGTTTTTGCCCCAGTCCGAAGTGACAGGTAGACAAGCTGTCTGTCTATCACGCTCCTAGTCTAGTGGATTCGGAGACAGCCATGCTTATGAGACAGTGATGAGCAGCTGTGTTCTTTTCCATTGTCTCACGAGGTTCTTTATTCCCTTTTCTGTACGTGCCAACTAGAAACCCAAGGATAGACCTCAAGGGAAAATTTGGAATAAATTTTAGAAAGTGAGAATAAAGTCAATTTTATAAAAGAAAAAGAAAAGAAGGTGCGATGCCGCTGTTACTTCTTCTGTGTTTCGTTTCTTAAAGTGAAACCTCCTGCCTTTCGCAATGGATATGTGCTCTTGGACCAGACCCTGGCGGGTTTGCAAAGCTTAAACTGTTTGAATGACAGAAACACTAATTAAGAAGTCAGTTGACGCTGCGTTCTTTCTTCTCCCAAATACTCAGTTCCCTTACAAAGTGTAAATTCTGCATAAATTGTAAGGCTGGAAGCTCACAGACCTGAGATGGGGGTAAAGATCATTTAAGGCACTTACTTTACCTCCCGGCACTTCTAAGTTCCGTGCTTTTATCACAGTCTAGAATCAATCAGAGCTGTGAGAGACTCCATTTCCTGCTCTGGCGTCCACCGTTGGAGGGCTCTCCTTTGGCAGTGGGAGGGCCCTTCTCTTCCTCGTCAAGACGGTCCCAGCAGTGGCTGTGCATCCCCATCTTTTCTGGCCCCCTCAGGACTGTGCTGCATCAGTACCTTCTCTGCTAACAGGATCAGCGTCTACCTTGGCGACAAACAAACAAGAAGGAAACCCCCTGAGAACGCGAGCCGCTCCGTAGACCCCGGGAGCCCCCTCTCTCCCTCAATAACCCTTCTTCAAAAGCAGCCCACTCTCCTTGCTTTCCTCTTTCCGTTTTATCCTTTCTTTCTAGCTCTCCGATCTACGGCTTCTGTCCCCACCATTCCACTAAGACTAATTTAGACTCCGGGAGTTCTCTGAAGCCCTTCTTTATGTTTCATTTTTTACTAAATCTACCCCCACACACAATTTTAAGCATTTGCGTTACTTGACATCCTAATCTAATTGCTGACGCTGATGATTCTCAAATCTGAAACCAGAGCTGTATTTTGAGCCCTGGCCCAGTATCCAATTTCTTAGTGGCCCCAGGCATCTCAATTTAAACGAGTTGAAAACTTAACTTGGTCTCTCCACTCTCGCAAGCCCACAGACCGCTTCCTCCTGGAATCCGTGTTGTGAGTGGCGCTGCATCCCACCCCCTGTCCCACACCACACCTAAGGGTCAGCCCGGTGCTACTGGCTCCTGGCTTTCCCTCCCATCCGTCATCTGACCCTCCCTCGTAAAGCTGTCACTACCACTACCTTAGTCCAGGTCCCCACCACGTCTTCCCACCCCACTTAAAAATCACTTATAATAATTGTGAAATATCATAAAACTCAAATATATAGAACATCAAAATCAACCAGGTAACCAGTGTTCAGGTGAAGGAAAGGAAGATTCTAGCCTTCCAGAAGCCCCTGAGTTGTCTCCTTTAGGTGACGTCCCCTTCCTCCTTCTAGGGACAACCACTGGGCTCGTTGTAGGGACCACTTCCTTGTCTTCTCCTTAGTTTTACCACCCATACCTGCAGCTCCAAACAATGGAGCTGGGACTTGCCTGTTAGTGAGCAGCGTGTTCTTCTATTCCTTGATTTTTGTCTTATGTTGCTTTTGCATTTCCTGATGTGAGTTGAGATTCATCCATGGTGCTCACCCAGTTTGCTGCTGTGTAGTGTTCCATGACCTGCATAGAGCATGCTTTTCCCGTTGTTCACTTGGGGACACTTGGCGGATGCTAGTTGGGAGCTGATGGCAGCGACACCACTGCAGACACACTCAGTGCAGCTCCCTTGGTGTGCACGCCCGAGGATCCCAGAGTCTGTTCCTCAGGGTGAGGTGGGCACTTGTCCTAATTACCTAGCCTGTGATTACCTGGCATGGAAGTATGCCATGAATTTTGAAGTGAGTTTTGTAAGTTTGATTAGTTGCTCTCTCCTTCCGAATGACTTTCTTCCTTTCACCTTTCACACCACGGATCTTTCCAAGAACCAATCTGATGACTTCCCTCTTCTCCTCTGCGTCTTTTCAGGGCTCCCCTCAACCCTGGGCGGCATCTACATTCTCTAGCAGTGGGATTCAGGCCCATCGTGGTCACACATCTGCCCACGTGCAGCCTCCAATTCTGCCATCTGCCCACCTTGACCCTATTTATTACCCACCCAGGAATGCTGGCAGCTACTGACACACAGCAGGTTTTCATCAGGATCTGGCCCTTTACACAGATTTTTCATTTAAATCAAACTGTCTGGGAGATCATGCGCTTATCCCCAGCCTGAGTCCGGTCCAGGCCCCAGTGCTCCTAAATCCCTCTGGGCATACGTTCATCACAGCATCACAGCAGCGATGGAGCTGTGTTGGAAGTGTCTGTTTGCATTTTATTTATTGATGTTCTACTTTCTTATACAAAGAAGTGGTGTAAATAAAATACAATCAAGGTGGAGCCATAGAAGTAGATAACATTCAGAGTAAAGCAAAGTGTAGCTATACCACACGAGAAAGGGGAACGTTGGAAATTAGACACACAGGCTGTGGGACTCCACGTGGCCCTTAAAACTGAGAATCAGGGACCACAGGCGGGTGAGCTTCTTCTCCACCACACAGTGAGGGTGGGGTTGTTGTGCCATCTCTGAGTCCCTGGTGCCTGGGGCCTCCTTGGTATGGGGGCACCAAGTGGACGTTGGAGTGGACACTCAGATATAGTCGCTTGTGGGAATGGCAGCCTCATTCGGGCAGTGCAGGCTGAACGGGAGCACAGGGCGAGGCTCATGGACCACTTGGAAGGATGAGCATTATCTGCAGGCTGTGACTCGGCTGTCTACGGAAGTGACCGTTCCACAGAAGTTAGGCAGACTGACAAGGGAGAGGAGGTGCGAGGCCCTAGAAGGTCCTGGTGACTCGGAGAGTCTGTGCCCTGCGTGAGATGGGGAGCCTGCAGCTGCCAAATTCAACAGCTCGCCAAGAGGAAACAAATACTTCGATATTTTCAATGTGAGATTTGTCTGGCTTTTAAAAGTTGGCAACTGATTTTGTAACTCTTGCATTTGGAAAGCTCTGGAGAGGTCCTTGCTGGTGGGTTAAAAGGGCCTCAGTGCCTGCTTCCTGGAGCTGACTGGAAGGGAAAACAGTGAAGGAGGGTCTTTTCAGTAAAATAAACATGAAGAAAAAGGAAAGTTAGCTAAAATAACTTTTTTTGAACTTAAATATTCACATTTTCCAGTTTCTCTGAATTTTGTGTTTAACACAGTTGTCAGAAGAGCATCAGGGTTTAGGAAGTTGTGGCATGCTACGAAATATATGTTGGGCTGTTGTCCCGGTTCCTGGCACAGCTCCTAAGACCCTTGGAATCTCTGCAGTGCTGAGAGTGTCTCTTGTTTGCTAATGAGATGCCTGGGGGTGCGGGCCCCCCAAGCTTTAAAATAGGGGCTGGTTCCCAGAAAGACCAAGCCTTGGTTAGAGGGTTGGAGCATCCAGCCCCACCCCTGACCTCCCTCCAGGGAGGGGAGAAAGGGTGGAGACTGAGTCAATCACCAATGGCCAACGACTTAATCAATCATGGCTAGGTAATGAGACCTCTGTAAAAAACCCTAAGCAAAGGGTTTGGGGGAGCTCCCGGGTTGGTGAACACATGGAGGTGCTGGGAGGGTGGCGCACCCCGAGAGGCATGGAAGCCCCGTGCCCCTCCCCTGTTATCTTGTCCTACTCATCTCTTCACTCAGCTGTTCCTGAGTTATACCCCCTACAATAAACCGATAGTCAGGTAAGTAAACAATTTTCTTACGCTCTGTGAGCTGTTCTAGCAAATTACCAAACTTGAAAGAGGGACGGTTGTGGGAACCCCTGGTGTTATAGACAAATTGGCAGAAGTGTGGGTACCCTGGGTGCCCAAAACTAGTGACTGGCATCTGAAGTGAGTACAGTCTTGTGCGACTGAGCCCTTAAACCCATGGGGTCTAAAGTAACCCCAGGTGGTCAGCATCAGAATTGGATTGAATTGTAGGACACCCAGTTGGTGACTGGAGGGTTGGAAAATGGCTGTTGGTGTGAAAAGATGCACACATTTGGTGTCAGATGCGTTGCGAGTGAAAATAGACTATTGAAGTCCTGGAAGCTGTCTGTGGAGTGACGCAGAGAGGACCAGCGGGGAGAAAATGACTTGTTTTGAGACCAACATGGGGTCGTAAATGAGGTTCATTCATGATCATTGCCCCAGAGGCCACCACACACGTAGGCTGAACATCAAGAATAAGGATCCTACAGGGGCCCACCCCGTGGCACAGTGGTTAAGTTCCCATGGGGGGCCCGGGGTTCACCAGTTCGGATCCCAGGTGCAGACACGGCACCACTTTGCAAGCCATGCTGTGGCAGGTGTCCCACATATAAAGTAGAGGATGGGCATGGATGTTAGCTCTGGGCCAGTCTTCCTCAGCAAAAAGAGGGGGATTGGAAGTAGTTAGCTCAGGGCTAATCTTCCTCAAAAAAAAAAAGAATATAAGGGGAAGCACCTGGTCAAGGGACGACACTAACAAGGCGGGGGTTATTTTGGAACACATCACAGGAAGCCTTGGCATCACCCTGGCTCCTGCGGTGGGAGCTATGCCTCCCCACCCATGCCCTGCCCTCACCCAGGCCCTCCTCCCTGTGATGAGTTGTAACAAGGAGCCTCATGATTGAGCTCAGCTTTCAATGGCTTAATCCCGTCTTTTGCCCATCATGCCTCATCCCTGTTTGCATTCATCACCAATAGAAATCCAAGGATCCTATGTCTAAGGCTCCTTCAGCCCCAGTGCCTTTGCACGTACTAATCTGACCCTATGGCATGTCTCTCCTCTTCTACCACACCCTTTGCTGGGCCTGTACCCTCACATTCCTCTTCGTCTGTCCTCTCACCTTTGGACGTCTGCCTGTCCTCCGGGCACACCACCCTCCCTACAGACGTCTCCAGAAGACCCAGGTTTTTTTCCTCACACGCTGCCTGCCTCAGGACCAGGAAGTGGGACTGATTCCTCTTCCTCTTATGTTTCCTTTCAAACTTTTTCTCTCTCTCTTTCCTAATCAAAACTTCCCGATACTGGAGGATACGTCCCACCAGTCTCTGCCGTCTTCGACCTTTGCTTATTGCCACGACCTTCCACCTTGGTCCTCCTCAGTCACTGAAGACGCGAGGTCTGGCCACAGCTTTGTGTCCTACCCTCTTCTGGCCACCATTCACAGGGGTGTCACCACCCTCATGGGGACGAGTGTGGCCATATATCATGGCTTCTCTGGGATAGTCCCAGTTTAGGCCTATTGTGCTGGAGTGATTAGTATTGACATCTCTTTCATTCTCAAAAGTGCTCCAGTCTGAGTCATCTTCTGGGTGGCCCCCATTTCACCCTTCTGTCACTTCTTCATCTTCATCCACTTTCTCCTCTTCCGCACATCAGCCAGTCCCTCCTCCATCATATCCTGGACAATATGCTCACCGGTATATAAAATTTCAACTTGAGCATCCCAAAACATGAGCATAAACAACAACTTTCAGTTGCAGAACAATTTAAACCGCACTGAGACCTTTTACTCAATGACCTCTTCACCGGCTCTCCGGGGGCTTTCATTCCGATGAACCCCTTTGACCGCCTGTCCTCAATTATGGCTGTCTGCCAAGACCCTGGCTTGCTTCAACTTAAGTGTCCTTCTTCTTTCTGTCTGCATCCAAGCAGGGCTGGCCTGTAAAACTATCACTCAACGGGACGGACGAGTTCATTTTAAATCATGACCACAAACCTCAGATGGACACTAATCCTGTGAATCAACCCTATTTCCTCCTTGCCTCAGCAGTTTGCCAGTGTGCCAGGCAACTGACTTGAAGACAGATCCATATAATTTACCCCATTTGTACAACAGAAAGAACAGAGTCTCAGTGACAGGATGCACTACGTCGAACTACATAACGAGATCCGACATTCGTGTTCTTGGCGTCCCAGGAGGAGAGGAGGGCATGGACGTGAAAGGGGATGCGAAGCAGTAACAGCTGAAAACTCCCCAAACTTGGCAAAAGACACAAACGTATCGATTCAAGAAGCTGAACAAATTCCATCTAGGATAAACCCAAAGAAACCTGTGCCAAGACATCACAATTAAGCTTTGGAAATCTAAACATAAAGAAAAAGGTTTTTAAAGCAGACATAGATAAATGACACATTACCTTTCTGGTAACGCCCGTTCACACGACCGTGGACTTCTCAGAAGCCGTGGAGGCCGGGAGGAAGCAGCCTAACACTTTTCAAGGGCTGAGGGAAGAGAGCCGTCAACTGTGAAAGCTAAATCCAGCGAAACTATCTTTCAGGAACGAAGGGAAAAATACAAACCTTTTCCTACGAAGGAGAACTGAAAGAATTTGTCTCCAGGAGATGTAAAGATCACTAATGCGGTTCTTCAAACAGAAAGGAGAAGCTAAAAGAGGGAATCTTGGAACATCAGAAAGGAGGAAGAAATGAGGAAAGAGCAGAAATATGGGCATGCCAGCTAGACTCGACTTCTGCTCATGAGGTCTTTAAATCACATTTGATGAGCGGAACAAACATTACGGCATCATCTGATACTCAAGACAAAGTCAAAAATGGAGACGGTAAAAGGGCCTAAATGCCAGGGAGGGGTCCACGTCTCGCTTGAGACAGTAAAACAAGAGGTTTAATTACTCATTCAAGAGCTCCCCCGCCAATGCCACCTTCCCTCCACACTCTGCGTTTCTCTTTGTCGTTTCACAGCAGCACTTCTTAAAAAAGTTTATCTCATCAACCCTGCACAACTTTCTTTCCCCTCACGGTACTCCATCAAAATTGGTCTTTTCAAGGTCGTTTGCAGTTCTGGCAAGGGCAGACAACTGGTGATACTTTCCCCAAGCGTCTCAAGTCATCAAAGGCATTTTTCCTGTCAGCTGTCTCTGATGTCGGGATTATTCAGAATATTTATTTTCTGAGTCCCCCTCCCTCCCTGCCTTTGGTGCCTCCACGATAGAGCTATAATAGCTGTTCACGTTAAAGCATAAGTACTCCTAATATGTCCTACCCGGGCTGGCATTTTATCACCTGTAACAATTTGCTGAAACACTTGAAATTAGAACCTGCTCCTGTCTCCTGAGGTCGTCCCGCTGACACGTCACGGGAATCCGACGCTGCTGGGGGAATAAAGACAACGCCACCGAGGACGTTCCAGAAGCAAAGCCTGAACCGCGAATTCTCACTGTGCGCAAAACAAACAAATACAACAGTTAAGCTTTGTCCTACTTTCACCCCAATTTTTTGATGTTACACAAAATCATGGCAATCCTAGACACGGCAAAATTTAGTCTTTTAATTATTCTTATGTTGACGGCACTTTGAACCAAACTTTGAGTATTTTAAATTCAGTTTCAACTTATAAAGATGCACATCTGAGTACAGAACAACCTCCAGCAGAATGAGGATTATCAAAAGCTCAGGAATCCTGTTTTTGTCCAAGGAGTCTTTTTTAAAAGTTGGAAAAAAAAAAAGAGTTAGATGTGAGGAGGTGTGTGTACGAAATATGTGTGTGTGTGTGTGTGTGTGTGTGGCTGCGCGTGTGTGAGAGAGAGAGAGTCAGAGAGAGAGAACAGCAAGGAAGCAAATAAGAGTGAAAAGACATAATCTTTGGAATCCATTGGCCTGAGTTCAAATCTTCACTGTGTGACCTCAGACAAGTCACACAGCTTCTCTGAGCCTCATCTATGAAATGGGAGGATAACGCCAAGTTGCAGAGTTATGGGGATGTAAGAGTGGCCAATGGTAATCACTGAATCGTGCTCTCCATCCTGAAGAGTCCGAGCCTTGGCCTTCCTGGCTCCGTCGGGTTTGGGTGGGCCATGAGTTAGGAGCAGAGCAACTCATGTCGCCTCTACGCTGAAGGTTCGCTTTGCAACATGAGGCCTCGCAGAGATTTTTGAGCTCCACGTGGCATCTGGCGTCTCTGAAGTCGGTGGCTGTCCCCTCGGCCTGGCCTCTGAGCAGCGGAGATGAGCAGAGAGCTTGGCCGCTCTGAGTGGTCCATGTCCCATGGGCTGGAGCTAAACCTTCGCTGTACCAAGCACCGAGATTTGAGGCGCGTGTTGCCACGGGACGAGCCTCCGCTGTGTCAGGTGCATACTAGAGTCCCAGCTGCCAGGGGGCTCTGAGGGGAGGAGGCCGCAGATGCTGACGTTGCTGTTGCTCCCCTGTCTTTTGGAGAGGGCTGTGAACTCTCTCCTTACACTGCCCTCTGCCCTGACGTACCCTCCTCTCTTGAAGTCTCGGGAGGACCCAGGCCACGTGGGGACAGGGAATAAAACCGACTTTCCATCGGGAGCTGGGAGTCAACACAAGTGACTGGGTATTGGATGGAGACAAGTAAAGTTAACCCCCTTGGGTAGCCTGTGACTGTGTAAGTTCAGATAAAATATCATCGCCATTGAGTCCTCCTCTGCCTGGCCCTGTTCTCATTTCACTCACCCTGCAATAGAATATCTCTGAATCTGGATGGACACTCCCATTGGAGGCATGGGACCCCCCTCGGTACCAGCATGACGGGCAGGTGTGGGGCTCTCCTTACCACCAAGTGCACAGAGCGGGTGCTGTGTGGGGTGATGGGATGGTGGCTGCCATGCCGCTGGTGTGCTGATCCGCTCGGCACTTTCTCGTGCTGCATATGAATCTTCAGTGCCCGCTCTGCCTGTTCTAGGCTCCTCACAGCCAGGATGGAGAGTGACAAGCAGACAGGAGCCACGCCGGCCACCGCGGACATGCACGTGCAACAACCCGCCAGGACCGAGGGACCCCACGGTAGCTGACGGCTATGTGGGCAGCCAGACGCCACTGCCAACACCAACCCTGCTCTGTCCATCACCTGTCACATTTCACACCTGCCACATTGATCTCCTCAGAGCACAGCTGTGCTCGTGTTACCTCCTGGCTCTACAATATGCCATGGCTCTCCATCCTCTGCAGAACACGGGCAAATTCCCAGAAGGGGTTTGCTGGGGCTACTGAAGCAAAGCCCCACACACTGGGTGGCTTCACCAACAAACGTTTATTATCTCCTGATCTGGAGGCTGGAGTCCAAGATCAAGGTGTCGGCAGGGCTGGTTCCTCCTGAGGCCATGAGGGAGGAGCTGTTCCAGGCTGCTCTCCCAGCTTCCCGTGGTTGATGGCAATCTTTGGCTTGGAGATACATCAACCCGTTCTCTGCCTTCAACATCACATGGACTTTCATCTCTGCACCTGTCTCTGTGTCCAAATTTCCCCTTTTTATAAGACCACCAGCCATACTGGACGAGGGCCCACCCTAACGACCTCATTTTAACTCGACTGCATCTACAAAGACCCCATCACCAAATAAGGTCACATTCTGAGGTACTGGGGGTTAGGACTTCAATATATCTTTCTCGTACGTAGTTCAGCCTATACTGCTCCCCTAGGCCAGCAATCCAGGCTGCCCACCCCCTTTTCCAGCCTTCCCCCACCATCTTGCGTTCCAAACTCCAGCTCTCTTTCCAACGGTGCCTGTCGTAGCCAGACTGCTCAGACACGCTCTCGCCTGGGAGCCTCAACTTCCCGCTCAGCCCTCTCCATCCTCTGAGATCTAGCTCAGTCGCATTTATGGAGGTTTTCCTGGGTGCCTCCAGCCCTTGGCGATACGTGTGAGCATATTGAACTCACTTTTTGCCTACACCGCAGATCAGGCGACTGCCCACAAACCTTCCTGTGATTCTGCTGTCTGGCAGGACAGTGTCACCCAGACCTGGGCAAGAGGGACCCTCGCTCTGGGTCCCCACGGGGCAAGTCCACAGAGCCAAGGGAACAGAGCTGTCAAGAGACTGCCTCACCTTCTAGACTATTCTGCCTGCCCAGACGGCCCTCAGCCTGCGCCTGACTCTCACCCTGTACCATCCTCCTGAGGGCAAGCTTGCCACCAGGGTCTC
The DNA here is from genome assembly GCF_021613505.1 of Equus quagga. Lineage (NCBI taxonomy): Eukaryota > Metazoa > Chordata > Mammalia > Perissodactyla > Equidae > Equus > Equus quagga. Next base: position 1,700,108 of record NW_025799869.1, on the reverse strand, counting down.
CACACCAGGCTTGGGGGTGGCCAAGGAGTGCTGGAGGGGTGGACAGAGTGTGGATGCACAGGCTCTATAGCTACAGACGTGCACGGGAGGCCCTCGTGGTGCTGAACAGAGTCAGCCTGAGGGAGAGGAGGTGCCATGACCCCACTCCAGGGCCGGGCCTGCGTCTTCCCACGTCCACGCCTCCAAGGAGAAAGAGACTTCTAGATTCTGGTCTGGCCTTCCGAGTCATTATGGAGCCATATTTGTTAGTATGGGTGGGCCTCCGTTTGTGCTTCTGCACCGGGCCCAGCGAAAGTTGGGGTGGGCTTGCACCAGGTGGTCCCATTGGCCTTGTGTCCACGTGTGGATTCCAAACCTGCTCTTTTTAAGGTGAGTGCAAATGAGGCTGGTCCCTCCTGCCCTGTCAGCACTTTTTGGGATGTTCTGATCAGTCTTCATCTCACCATTCTTCTGCATTCTCACAGGAGTATGTCGTCACCCCAGTAAACAGACTTAGAACGAATCAGCGGGACAAGGAGCACGGATCCCAAAACACACATCTCGGGTCAAGGCGAGAGGAAAGGTGGATTCAGGGGGATCAGCTGACGGTGTGAGACCTGAGGGTCTTTCTCCATGACGAAGCTTTGCTCTCCTTGTAGGCGCCCACCTGGGTCGCACTCCCACAAAGGCCTTCAGCCTCCTGAAGATCCCGGGGTGATGGGGGCGGGTAGGGAGTGCCTCACCCTTCTGTGGCCCCAGTGACAAAGAGGCTATGGCCACTCTGTGTGAGTAGGAGAGACGATTGCCCAGTGGGCAGGGATGGCACCACCCTGAGTCTATTAGGGAATTTTAAAAAGTGGACGAGATGCCTGAAAATTACTGCAAAGGGCCTAAGCTGACGAAAGTCGTTTGGTCAGATACCAACTGGCCGGACTTTCCCTTTCTGTGCGTGGGAAGACGTGGACAATTTTCCTTTCTCCTGCCCCACCTCGGCCCTCTCCCCTGGGAGAGCAGCCAGCCTTCCTGGGGGATCACACCACCTTCTGGGGCCCAGACACCAGGAGGCCGTCCCCCCTTCCCCTCAAGGACATCACAAATGAGGCCCTGTTTCCCTCCGTGGTGCCTCCTTCACAGCTGGATTAACTTCTCTTCCAAAAGTTTGCTTGGGCAGAAACACCCTCTTGCATCCTTGTCTTCTCTCTTGCTTTCTCCTTGACGTCTCATGCAAGTGCTTCAGCAAAACCTCTCCTCTCTTTCTCTCTCAGTTCTATTGTGAATCAAAACATTACTTTTTATCACGGTTTAAGTAGAAGACCAATACACCCCTTCGAAGAGGGTCAGAGATCAAAAGAATCTTCTTTTATGTATTGTTGGTACAAAATGTGTCTTGATCTTGTTTTCCATGCTGGCTGTGTGCTGATTAAAGGACAGCTTCATTTAACTGAGAACAAAGAGTCCTGGGGACACTTCAGACAAGTCGTTTGTCGGTCCCACCAGTCAACAGCTAAGCAAATGCCATGACGCTTTTTTACGGTACCACCTTAATTTGAGGAGTTTTGAAACAAAAATGCAAGTAAGGTAGTAAAGCACCATCAATTGCTAAGTCAGGAGTTTTTAACCTGAGACAGATAGACTTTGGGGATCTGAAAAATTATATGCAAAATTTGAGGGTAGGTACACGTATTAATCATTAATTTTCCTATATGTGCAGAGATTAGAACTTGCCCTTCTTTTTTTCCCTTAGCCGCAGAATCCTTATTTTGTTGGAATAGCAATGAGCCCAGCTACAAAATCCGAATGTTTAGCCTCCCTGGCAAACAGGTGTGGCTGTGCCTGAAAGCCGGCCGCTGAGATTTATGCAACCAGATGCTGGATGGGGTTTCCAGGAGAGCACCTTAAAAGAAGGAAGGGCAACTGGAACGCTCCCTCTTGCCCTTTACCCTTTATCTGTCTTCCTGCCTGGAATGCAGACATAATGGCTGTACTCCAGCAGTCATCTTGGACCACGAGGTAGCCTTGCAGTTGGAAATCACTCATCAAGGTCGGTGACACGGAACTTTAGAAGGAGCCTGGGACTGCCTTCTTTGGACTTGTTTGTGCAAGATAAAAATAATTCCTATCTTCGTTAAGCTGCTGACATATGACTTCTGTTTTATGTAGTTGAATCTGATGCTCGTTGCTATGTTCCATTGCACTCAAGTGCAAGAAGAGTCACATTCTTTTTCTAAGTCAATGAAAAATGAATTTAGAGTCCCACTAAGCCAACTGGTGAGAAATACACTCTCAGGGTTCAGGGGCTCTCATGTATATCTTCAGCCTTCCTGTTATGCCCAGAAAACGTGATGGTGGCTTCTGATATTTGGCTCATCAGGGTGGCTGTTAAGATGCCCATCCAGAGGGAGGTCGAAATGGTCCCAGAGCTTCCAGGCCTGGCGAGGACACTGAGGTCTTGTGTGGGCATGCAGCCGGGGCAGCCCAATCCAGCCCCCGCGGGTGCACTGAGAGCCAGGCCTTCTGCTCCTGCCAGCCCCCAAGGGTTTCCAAGGGCTCCAGCATGGACCTCCACCACCCTCAGGAACCCCTGGCTCATGTGTCCCCCAGAATCAGGGGTGTCCCCATCCCCAGGCCAGCGCTCTGCCTTCATGCCTCCAGCCCCTCACCTCTCGCTCCCCTCCTGGAGGATCCTGCATTGTCACCCTTGGGGGCAGGGGTTCCTGAATCAATCGTAACCGGGGCCTCTTCCCTGAGGGTGTGGTGGCCTGGGGAAGGGAATGCTCACCCCAAGAAGAGGTTCTTCGTTTATCTGGGTCTCTTGCACAAGAGCCTTTCCCGGGAGAGGGCCACCAGCTCCCCGAATTCACCAACTAGGAAGGTCAAATGTCTGGAATCGGCTCTGAAATCTCCTTCAGATTTTCCAAGAAACCAACATCCTGCAATTAAGCCTGTTCCTGTTTCAACAAAATATAGAATGGTTTAAAAGGGTCAAACGCTTAGAAAAGTGAAAGAGAAACAAGGACAGAACGGAAGGTACATAGAGAACCAGATGCTTAGAGTGGAAGGTTTGGGTCTTGGCGGGAGAGAAAGGAACCCAGTGTCCCTGGGGCGGGAGCCACCAGTGCCCGGCCTGTCTGACGGCAGGGGCGCCGCGTACGAGGGTGACGGTCTGAACGAGCCGACACCTGTGCCAGCAATTGTTTGCCTTTTACATCAATCACTTAAGATTGTTGCAGATCTCACCATATCATAGTTGTATAAAAAGGAGACGTGGCACAGAAACGGACGCCTGCAACCCGGAGTCAGGCCTGAAGTGGAGTCGGTCCACTGTGAGCAGTATGTCTAGGCCAGTCCTTATAGAAAGCTAGCACTGCCCCTCACTTGAAACTAAGAAGGAAGCTTTACTCCCCAAATATTTTAAACCACTGCTGAGCCTGGACGGGGGTGCACCAGGCCAGGTTCTCACCATTCTAGTGCAATCAACAGCTGTGGCTTGAAGCCCCAGCCTCTGCTTTCCCATCAGCCAAAGGGCCGCGGAGGCGCTGGGCTGTGCCCCAAAGAGGCCGGACCAGCATTGGTGACTGAAGGCACGTCCGTCCGTCGCGCTGGGTGGAGCGAGAGCCACAGAGGCAGGTCCGTTGTGGCTGTGCTGTTGCAGAATGGTGCGTGTCTGGGCCGGTGCGTGTGAACTCACGGAGGTCACGTTCCGACAGGCTCACTCCCCTGTGCTCCTGCCTGCCTGGGACGGGTGATGGGGTTCAGGCCTGTTTGGGTCTGTAGCACGTAATGATAGTGTCCCGGCAGCTTGTGTTGTTGAGTTCGGAGGTGGATTTGGGGCGTTCCCCATCTGATTAACGTGCCCGTCTGACTCATCCGCCTGCCAGGAGAGCTGGGACCAAGTCTGCAGCACAAGTAACTGGAATCACTTTGTTTTTTCCAGGCAAATCTATCCAAAGGCCTCCTTTTCCTTAAGTGCTGCCTACGGTTACATTGAAAGAAGCCCCAGTGTGGTTCTCCTGAGCCAGCCACTGCATCCTTCCAGCTCTTCCCCAGCTGCTGCATTTCTTTACAAAAGAGAAAATTAGTCGATGAATAAGCTCGCTCACACAATACCCTGGGAGCTTGCAAGAAAAGTCATGGATGAGTCAGGAAATTATCTTAAACTTGTGCTTTTGGATGGGGGAAAAGCATAAGAAAGAGAACACACTTGACCTTGACACACAGAGACTGATTCTCAGTCTCGGCGGATGGCTGGGTCGTTGGGGCCCCAGATGATGTGAGAAGAGGCACAATGAGCGCAAAGGGCCAGCAGCTGCCCAGAGTCGCCTCCCCCTGATCCGCCACAGTCTCTTTCCTCATGCTGTCTGCTGTCTTCCGACCATGGGCGTGTATCCCAAAGGACAGCATCCCCGGGCGCTGAGGTACAGACCGTTTTAACACAAAAGGACGGACAGTCAATAAGAAGAGCTGGCTGATCCGGGGTCAGGGCTACTATGATTGGCGCACCACTCTGTGAATTCCGAGTTTCCTTCTTCCCGTGCCGCCTGCACGTGATGTCGGGCTCTCCTGGGACCACAGGGCACACACTTTCCTCGGTGGAAAGGGCTGTGCTGGAGTCAGCAGGGAGGGGACAAGGCCAGCGGGCCGGGGGCTTACAAAGTGAATTAGAGCTAAGCGCTTGTCGGGGATCCTATGAGTAGGCAAACCAGACATGTTTACAATAACAGGCCGTGGGACAAACGCGGACAGGATAAAAGGCAGCCTTGAGCGATGGAGGCCACGCTGGAGAGCGCTCTGTAGCAGAGGCCACAGTGCCTGCCCGCAGCCCCGGACTCAGGCCTGTGTTTCTCTGGGTGCTGGGGCCGGCAGGACCCACGCTCAGAGAAGGCTGGAAGTGCCCAGAAGCTAGTCCTCACCCCTCTCCAGGGACCACTTCAGCCTGTAAGCAACAGGAGCTGGTGGACAAATGCCCTGGATTGGAATGACACAGAGGCAAGTGTTCTAGGGGGTTCCTCAGCGAGACTGCACCCCAGGTAACCTGCTCAATGATGCATCTTCCAGGCAGACAGGTGCTGATAAAGCCTTAACAACCGGCTTTCCAGAAAAGCACAAAAGCCCCAATCTGTAGCGTTTGCTGGTTTCCACAGTGCAGACGTGCCCACCCTGGCCAGATTTGTGCTGGCAGCGCCAGGTCACCAACTTTGGAGTGGGGCCCCCCGCCACACGGTGTCAGTGCCATGCCAGCGGTTGGCAGCCTCGGAGCACGGCTGATGGGAAATGCGCTGAAATAGGTAGGGAGCCAGGGGTGTGAGCAAGTGTCTTTGTTTTGATACAATTTATTTAATTGCCTGTTGATATAATTTAATTTTTAATCATAGCTAGGCTTAACACCTGGCTCAGAGAACCCTGACAGTAACAAGCTGGCTCTGCCTCCTTCCCCTCCCTGCTCCCCCTCTTACCCCCCTGCGCCTCCTGGGGCCTGTCCTCAATTAACCTCATATTCATACCCGACCCAGGTTCGCTTCAGGGGAAGCAGATCTCAGACAGTCCCCCTGCAGAAAACAGGGCTGCCCCACCCTACTCCCGCCCCCGGCCGCTTCCTCACATTCAGCGGAGGGGACCTCAGAATTGGGCTGCAACCCCCAACTCCTGTTGCAACCACAGCTGGGATTTCCATAGTCACCTGTGCAACTCTCTTGTCTCCTGAGACAAACCAGGCAGGACCCATCTCTGCTCTCCATCTCTGCTCCCCTTTCCTAGGCACAGGTGGCACCTCGTGACAGCGAGTACCACTTCGGGGCCCTCCACTTCCAGCCCCGAGTGCTGCCATGGAGCCCTGCCTCTGGGTGTCCCTGGGCTTGGGACAAGTGTCAGAGTGTGCGTGTGTGTGTGCAAGGGTGTGTATGAGTGTGTGTGAGTATGTGTATTGTGTGTGTATGTTTGTGAGAGTGTGTGTATATGCAAGTGTGGTATTGTGTGTGTGAGAGGAGTTGTGGGTGAGTTCGTATGTGTGCATGAATGTGTGTGTATGAGTGTTTATGTGTGTATGAGTGTGCATATACGTATGTGAGTGTGTAAATGCGAGTGTGTTGTGTGAGTGCATGTGTGAGTGTGTATGAATGTTTGCGAGTGTATGCGTGTTGCATGGTCTCAGCCCTCTTCCCTTCCTCCAGCAGCAGCACCCCGTTTCTCTTTGGAGTGTCCCCCTCACACCCTGTGTGGTCCCTGCAGAGCTGCCAGCTGAGGTGGGCTGACCCCACCGGGCAGAGAAGGGGCACGGGCCTGGGATGGCCGTCAGGGGACAGGGGACAGGAGCAGGGCTTGGATGGGGACCTGTGAGAAGCAGAGCATAGTGCGGGGTTGCTGCTCAGCGGATGGAAGAGGGGCCGTGCTGGGGGCTGCTGAGCGCTGTTGCATCTTGGAAAGAGGACAGTGACCCCGTGCTAGGCGGCGAGCTGTAGTCCTGCAAAAAGGGGGCTCAGGATGTGTGGGTAGCTTCCCAAGGCCTTCCCCCAGGAACTGGGGCTCATACAGCTACCTGCCATTCGAGAGACGCTTTCTGCTGTGGTCAGCATCTGAGAGGGCTAAGGGTCAGTGGATTGTGTCCCTGGGGGGGTGCTGGTTTCTCTGCCTTGGGTGGGGGGACCGAGCAGGGATGAGATGGGACAGGGAGAAGCCAGATCCTGCACTCAGCCCAGTGCTCCCATCCCATCGTCCTGCCTCAGAGCCTCGGCTCCATTCCAGCGCTGTCTCCAGGTTCAGGACTCTGGCGACCTTGGGAGCCCTGCCCCCAGGGGACCGGAAGCACACTTTCACAGCTCCCTCAATGCCCACGGTCAACCTAGCTTCTCAAGATGCCTGCGCCATGTGGAGGCAGGTCTGCACCTGCCCTCCTCGAAGGGTGCTGAGAGGCATGCAGCTCTGAGGGGCAGTGGCGGCTGAGACCAGAGGAGGCATTGCATCCCGCACCTGAGCCACCCGCCTCACCTGTATCGCCATGGTCCAGAGCCGTCCAGTCTGGTCCTCAGACCCTGCTGAGATGCCTGCTTCCTGTTGCTACTTTATAAACACTTTTCGCACATGAGTCAGCGGCAGTGAGGAGAGTTCACTGCAAACACAGACTCAGTTAAATAACTGTATTGTAGAGGGTCCCTGTTACCCCCTCACGAAATATACTCCCGGATGTGCGAAGCCCAGGTCAGGTGTTGGTCACTCAGCCACAGCTGGGGGAGGAGCAGAGGGCTGGGCTGGTGCTAAAAGACGGAACCTACGAGGATACCGACTCAACAAGATTTTCCCCAAAATCTACGTACTGGACCAACCCAAGAACCAGGGTGGGGATGGAGAGGGGTGGATAAATAAAGAATTCCGTGGGATCTGAGAAGCATATGATGCCTTATATTTACAAAAGCAACGTATTCTGAGTGCCTTCTATGGGCCATTCCATCACAGAAACTAGCACAGCCCCCAGAAAACTAATAAAAAAGCCCTGAGTATCCCCAGTGTCCAGTTGACATCCCTGACTTAGGAAACCTCAGGCATACAAAGTTACAAATAACGGCAGTCAGTGGGGGAGGTAGGAATTGACTGAGGGTGGCCCCACTCGGGAGTTACTGAATTCAGACCTCTGGGGGCGAGGTGTGGGGGGATGGGAATCTGCATTTTAACCCCCACCCCAGCGGGTCATTTGCACACCTCGGCTGGAGAACCACTGCTATGTAAAGAGCTTGCTCACTACATTGTGAACCCAGTTGTGTTTTTACACCTGCTGTCTGCACCTGACTTCCAAGGGCACAGGCTGTGGGGTCCCGCCCAACCCCACCTGCCCGGCAGAGGCGCCCCAGCCCCCCGCCTGCAGCTCCTCGGGGGGGCCTCCTCAGGCCTCTTCAGCCTCCCCCAGGGTCCCAGTCCGAATGTTCCTCTCGCGCAGGCTGCTTGGTTGTGGGAAGTCCTTGATGAGACCCGTGTGCCCTTGCACACGTTCCCAGTCGTGCCGGACCAATTAGGAGGAACCGGGGTGAGCTGCGAGAGTGGCTCAGTTTGGACCCGGTGCACAGAGCACGCGGCAGAAAACTGTCAACAGTTGGTCACACCATTTGTTTTGTTCTCAGAGTGAAAGGAACAGAACATCCAGGTGGACGGGCCTGTAGGGCAGAGACATCGTTGCAGACAAACCAGGCCGTTCCTGAGCATCAGACGCTGGAGGAGTGGCTTCCGGGGGCTGTTTTGCTTCCATCCTGCGTGCAAACGACCTCATTCTTCTGGGTTGAAAACATGTCTTCAGGGCTGCCTTCCCCGGCCAGGGGAACAGCCACAGGGCAGACACGCATTTTCAATGTGTATTCTGTCCCCACTTTACAGGTGGTGAGAGAGCAGCTCGGGCAGCTGACCCCAGGTCCCGACACTGCAGGCTGCAGCCTCTAATGGGCGGGACGCCTCGTCATTCTGCCCAGTGCAAGACACCCCCTTGTCCCCACCCCTCCTCTCCATTTTGTGTTGTTCTCAATCTCTTGTTGTAGGTTATTTCTGGTTTCCTCTCCCAGCTCCGGCCGGCCATGGCTCCTGGCTGCCATCTTTGGCTGCCCATGGGTCCCCTCGCAGGGCCGGGGTTGGCTGGGGTCCCGTGGGTCCAGCATGGTCCTGATCAACTGGCCGCCTCAGCCTCCCCTCTGGGCCTCACCTTTCCTGCCCTGTGTGATCATCATGTCTACAAGGGTCCCTCTTGGGTTCTCTTCACTTTATCATTACAACAACAAGGATTTTGCGTTTTCTTTACTGTAAAGAGTATCTGAGAAGTCGAGTGACCTCCCTGTGGCTCCACAGCTGGTTCTGCTGAGTTCAACCTCCACCACAGATCTTGGCCCAGAATCGGCCTTTGTCTTTCTTTAGTCTCCTTTCCCTCCACCCCTTGATTTAACCTTTTCTCCTGCTGTCCTTTCCTCCTCCTGACACAAGCCGAGGCCCCCACCCAGGGCTGGAATGGGAGGCTGGGTGACACACTTACACAGGAATATCCAGAAGCACTTCGAAGGAACGCAGGTGGATTTTGCTCAGGGATATGGGAGGGTAAGCAAGCTCTCCACTTTCCGCCATTGGAACCAGCTGGAATCGTCCCTGCTGGCTCTCCCTGCAGATGGGACCTCTCTGCAGATGGACTGCAGGCTTGGGTCTTCGTTTCTGCCCTGGGCCTGTCCCATGCAGCCTATGCCTGCGGTCAGGAGGAACTTACTGGAAGTGGTCTGAGGGCAGAGATGGACGGGATGGCAGCTGGAGAGACACAGCAGAAAGCATGCTAAGGCCAGTGCTGCGACACTGTGAGAAGAGGCTCCAGAGCTGGGGCCTGGGGCCTGGAGATGTGGGTGGGACACAGGAGAGGGGCTGAGACCTGGAGATGTGGGTGGGACACAGAGGAGGGCTGGGGCCTGGGTGGATGGGACACAGGTTGGGGGCAGGGAGAGGTGGGCTTCGGCTTTCTGGGCTGTGATGGTGGGCGGGAGGGGAAGCTTCCAGGGCCTGCCAGGCAAGGGAGTAGGATGAGGACTGCCTTCCAAAGTCAAGCAGGAGACACTCCGGGCCCCTCAAATGGGAGCTCAAAGACTAGCGAACACTGGTGTTCTTAGGGAAGACCCAGCACTTTCTCTGCCTTCACACTTGTCTGGTGTCATGCCAGACAACAGTTCTCAATTCCCCAACATCAACTGGGTGTCCAACGATTCAGTTCAGTTCTGACACTAGAGTTGGCCCAGATCCCACAGGCTGAGGGCTGAGTCCCACAGACCGTGCTCACCTCAGATGCCACACACTTTTCTAGGGGCCACGTGTCTTCTGATCTACAGGAGCAGCCAAACGGAAGAGATGCCAGAAGCGAGGTATGTGGGGTGGGGGTGGAGCCCCCATGCCCTGTCTGGATGTGCCACCCTCCCAGCACGTTGATTTGCTCCCCTACCTGAGGCTTTCTGAAACCTGTCGTTTTTGGGTTTTTATGGGGTTCTCATTACATGATGGATTAAATCATTGGCCATTGTTGCGTAACTCAATACCCAGCCCCTCTTATTCTTATTTCTTATTACACCACAGTACTAGACCCAAAAAAGATCAGGAGATCAATAAGGAGGAGGCAGTCTCTGGTTTTAGCCATGGTGCCAGGAGCCCAGAGCCTGAGTCATCCCCAGGTGAGCTGAGTGCCTTGGAGGCCGGGCAGACCCACCCTCATTTCCAGGGGCAGCAGACGTGCCAAGGGGCCGGGAGTGCCTGAGAGGACTTCAAGGCCCCACTACCTTCCCAAGGGAGCCTGGGAGTGAGTAGCTGCATCTACAGCCCTCCAAGGAGGACCTCGCCCCCCCGCCAGCCTTCGAGTAGGCCTGGCCACATCTTGGCCACCAATCCTCCTGTATCGGGCTCTGGGCCTGCGCACGCCTCCCGTCTCTGCATGGTGGATGAGACATGCTAAAAGGGGAGGCCGCCTTGAAAGATGCTTGCTTTCCAGTTCTTAATCTTTGGGGGCTGGGAGGAGAAACCAGGGGTGTACTGGTACTGAGTATGTGCACGTGTGTGTATGGTGGGCACCCAGTTTGTGGCACTTGCTGGTTTCCATGGTATAAATCCTCCATCACAGCCAAGTTCCAGCCACCAACACGAGATCACCAAACTCAGAGTTGGGAAGAGGTGTGTGGTAGTCACCATCATAAAGCATTTCCACAGAGAGATGCTACAGACCCAGAGAAACTGAAGAGCACAATGACAGCATGTTGTGGTGAAATAGGAGATGAGGAGTTATGGGTATTTACTACCTTGGATGTTAATATAACTTACTTAATTGCAAGCGTATACATTTTCATTTTTAGTAATGGCCATGCCTGACAACTGGTCCCCAAAGTCACCAAGATTTGGCGATTGACTCCAACAAATGGATACAAGCCAGCCCAAGCTGCCTGATGTCTCTCCAGCGGCTGCGCTCCACGGTGTGGTGAGCCCTCGACGCTGGCCTCTGACCTGAAGAAAATGAGACGTTGGAAGGAGACCGACACTATTTCCTTGGGGTCCCCAGGTGAAATTTGCACTGGAGCGATGAGGGGCACGTGTGGGGATCCCAGGGGCTTGGGGTACAGCTCAGTACTTATTTGGGGAATTGTTCTCAGGGGCTCGTACTTGAGGTCCCACGTGCAGTTTTTTTTTTAATTGTAGTATTAATTTATGCTTTTCCATCATTTATCCCATTAATGACATTAAAAGTGCAGTGTGCTGACATAATGGGAAGGGAGGAAGCCTTAATCTTTTTTCTAAAGACTAAGGCATCTGTCTATATGTGCTCATGTCTGTATGTGTGTATGTGTACGTAAATTTATAAAATGTATAAAAATGTATAAAAACAGGGGTGGGAGCTTACGGACTCGTGAGGCACAAGCAAAACCGAAAAAAGGCTCAAGGAAATTCCCTTGTGTGGGGTTGTACACAGGTCACAGTACTGCAGAGAAAAGCACAGAAGTGAGGACGTAAAACTCAGCCTCCTGGGTCCTCCGGGAGGGAGGGGGAGGTGTGACTTGGGGTGGGCCCCTGGGGCATCTGGGGAAGGTTCTAGCACAGTTTGTGGGTGGTGGTACCCACGTTTGCCTTACAATGCTTCATCAGGCTTCCTGTTTGCTCTACGCAGGCTTCTGCATCTGTGTATTCAACAATAGAAAGGTAAATATGTACGTTCATATATAAACACATGGCTAAATTTATATATGTGTGGTATATGTGTGTGTACACACACACACACGCATTATAAATATACACAATCTCTTTTTAATCTGAGTTGGCAAAAGTTTCGTCTGCGGAGACATGCTGGGGTGACCGGTTCTTCTTCGCAGCCCTGCCAGGCTGTCCTCGCTGCCTCCTTTGAATGAGGGGCCCTGCGAGGCCCGGCAGGTGCCGCTGGGGCTGGAGCGGTTCCCAGTGCTTTCCTTTCAAGGGCAACCTGGTGCTGCTGGTGCTGCTCAGAATGGGGAGTGGCCCAGAGTCTCATCCCCCTCCCTGCGGAGTTCCCAAGCCGTGGCCCTGGCCGGGGTTCTGACCCAGCGCATCTGAGGGGGGACTGCCCTGCCTGGAGGCGCGTCTAAACTCCTAGAACGTGCGCAGAGCAGGCTGGGGGCTGTGGCAGCGGCTCCTGGCTGATTGCCCAGGTTTCTGGTCCTCAGGGTGGCAGGGGACACGTGTCTGTAGCCACTTTCCAGTAAAGGGCTCTGGGGTCAAGGAAACCGCCCAGCTCCTTTGTCAGGGAAGTACCCTTCTCAGAAGCAAGCTCTCACTTTCTGGACCCCGTGGGGGTGGGGCGGGCGGACAGCTGTGGCTATGGGGCTGAGAAGACATTCTGCTCTCCTACCTGGAAAGTGCAGACAACTGAGAAGGGCCAGGAGTTGCTGGAAAGTTAAACGAGAACCAGATCAAGGAATCACAGTGGATCCCAAGGGGAGAACCTGGGGGCCCTGGAAGGTCCCGCCAGGGGCACAGCCGGAGGTGGCAGAGCCTCTGGGCAGCGTCAGCAATTCTGGAGCTATTTTCAGCCACATGTGAACCTAGAGAAGGCAGTTTCCCTCTTCCTGACTGTTCCTGTAAAGGGATTGTCATTCGTGCCCCCAGCTTCTCAGGGTTCTTGTGAAGGACAAGATAGCTTTGTTTTGACTTTTGTTGAAGGCGAAGTGAATTACATCTTTGTTCTTTTCATAGGCCACAATATTTACAAGTTCATTTCTTTGAATTTTCTTTTGGCTGGATTATTTTATCTGCAATTCTGAAGGTGACTAATTTTCTGCTATTTCTCCATCGTCTTGGCCAGATATTTGTTTGGCTTGGTTTGGTTTTTAGAAGCAAGAGAAGGGAACGGGTTTTTATGGACCACCTCCTGTGTACCCAGGCTGTCACGGGGGCTGTGTCCACATTATCCTCTTTAATCACTTTATATAGGAACTTCTGTTAAAAAAAAAAAAAAAAGACAGATAAATGGTAGTTCTTAATTTATCTTTTGCATAAAAAGTAATTTCTTACTTGATTTGTGGTTACAGGATGTGTCAGAACCTTTAAAGTGTATTCGACTTTATAGATCGTCTCTAACAGCTTAGCCAGCATCTACTGGATCTTTAAGGACTCTGCATGGAAGAAAACTGCAGACAGCAATTCTCTACTCATGGATTCAAAGAATTGTCACAGAAGAGAGACTGCATTCTCCTCCACTTTTTGTCCCCATGCATATCACTTGTTTCCTCCAACCCCACCGGGTTGAAATTCACTTTTCCCACAAGACACCTTTAGTCAATATTTGAAGGCCTATTTATGTAAATATGAGGAACTATTAGGACTCCCTGCAACAGGAAACCTGACCCCCTCAAAGGCATCATGATAAACAGTCCCCGACCAGAATAACAAACCGGCTTCCTGGAACAGGCTTGCTCAGAGCCGGCCAGAAGAGCCTGAGAAACGTCAGCCTGACCTCTGCCTCCTCGTGCGCACAGCCTGACCTTCGAAGATCAAACATTGTGCCCAACACGCCCTCCATCTCGTAATCCTCCTGATGGTCCTGGCTCACTATCGCCAGAGGCCCTGGGCTGACCTCGGGCCGTGTCAGAGAGGGTTGGGTGCATCCCCCAGTTATTTCAGCCCGTGGCGCCAGAGCAGAACCTCGGGTGTTCTGGCAGGTGACCTGCTGAGCTTCGCTCCATTTTGGCTTCACCGAAGCAGAGTAAAATAGAGACTTAAACACATCATAAAAGATGTCATTTTTCTATGAGAAACTAAAGCTACACAGGGAAGAGGGAACAAGTTAATTAAAAAGACAGGACCCTTTTAGTGTTAATGTTAATGAAATAATAGTAACAATAGGGATGGGACTATGTAAAAATGGGAGGCTGCCCTGTCACTTGTTCCAGGTGACACGTCTCTGACAACGTGGAAGCTGGAGGAGCGTGGACCTGTCTGGAGGGTCCTGGGCAGTGGAGCAAAGGCCCTGCCGTTCTGGATATGAGGGTCTTTGGTGTTTTGCAATGGCCGTGAACCTGGGGGGGCTGCTGTCGGGATCATGCCCGCAGGGCAGTGCCCTGTGGTTCTTTCCGACCTCAGGGCCGCTCTGCAGGGTTTCTAGTGTCTGCATTCAAGTAGCAGATGAGTCACTGATAACACACCCTCGTATCCTTCAAGGAGAATCGTGGTCTATCTTTGTAACACTGTCCTGGACTTATTTGTAATATGCACAGAAGTGGCTCCAAGATTCTGTTATATAAGAAATTCTTTAGGAAAACTTTTTCATTAGCAAAGTAATCTAACCCAAATTCCAACAATGATGGAAAGGATAAACATAATTACTCTGGATCCCAAGACAAGCTGAACATCCGGGTATTACCATTGATTTGGATCCAGTGCCAACCCCTCGCCCCTCTCCAGCCCTCGCTGCTGCCTCTCTCCGTATCTGCATACTCCTCACTGGGAGGAATTGCAAAGGCCACGTGCCCAAACGCTTAGCTGTTTCATTCCGGGAGCATTGCTGGCGTCGTGGTCACTGATGCCAGAGGAAAGCTGGAAGGGTGGGTTTGCAGCATCTGATGGGGATGTGGTCCGCAGATTGAATTGGTAGCGCTTACAGAGCACATCGTTACCATAGAAACGCAGAAGAAAGACAACCGAGAGTCTGGCTGACCCGACCCAGGAGAATGAATGTTTTTCTCTTATTCCTTGCAGCGATCCTATGAGATTGCACTGGGTTTCTTTCTGCTGGGGTGGCAGGAGCTGTAACAAAATTCATTTATCACCCTCTCCCCACGTGTTAGACTGACAAGGAGCCCTGTGTTTGCTGATGCGAGCCGGCCACATCACAGCCCCCCACAGCTGTGGTCCCACCGCACCTGCTCACCCGCAACAGGTGCTGTGTTTTAAGACCCAAATCCCCGAACCTGGATTTACAGGGGGGCCAGCTGCTTAATTTCTGGTTGGCTGGTTTTCCTCTGAGGAGGGGTGCTCCTCTGGAGAGAGAGCAGCATGTGAAACCTTATCCGCACCCAAAGAACACTGTCAGAACGTTCCTTTTGCTGTGGGCCTCAAGTGTCAGAGAGAAGGACAAGAAAGGGATTTGGGCCACTTGCCTCAGCTTTGAGACCAAAATGCCAAAGCTCCCGGGCCAGCATGTGGGCTGCTGGCATTTCAGGAACGCACAAGCTGAGAACGCAAGTGCTGTGTTTGACTTCTAGATGTGGGTTTACCCCAGGTGGCAGAGTTCGGGGAACAAAACGCAAGTGGCAAATAGAATGTGGCTTTTTCTGCTAAACTTTGCATAACAGGGTGCATTAGCTTAAAAATGTCAACAGTGAAAGTTTCCAGACAAATGGACTTCCCAAGAAAAATACTGTGGGCAGTTTCTATTCTGGGAGAAACTTCTGGTGAACAAAAACCTCAGTTGGCTGTTATTCAGCACGATATTTAAGCCAAGGGGCAACATTTCAACAGCAAACAGGCAGCATGCGGTAACATCTCCACCTCTCAAAGCCGGCTCCTCCGCCAGGTCCCGGCCATTTCTTGTGACCCAGGCTCCCAGCTGCTGCTGGGGCTGCTTGACGGGGGGAAGTTCAGGCCACTCAGGCGATGCCAAAATATATGTTTTTCTTTTTCAAATGTACAGATGCCATAATTCATAGAAAACCAGGAAAGCATAGAAAAGAAATTAAGTAAAGAATATGCATAACTGATATGTAATCTATCAAGCTAAAAATACTGATTTAAAATAAAAATACTGATTCTACGTATTTTTCTCAGGGAGAGACTTAGGGATCACGGCGAACCTTCCGGCCATGTTGCAGTGACGGCCAGGGTCAGAGGAGAGAGGCCTCTGAGCTGGGATTCTCACAAGCAGCTGGGTGAGGCCATGGCACGTCCTGGAAGAGTCTGCTTTTATCAGAGGAGAGTAGAAAAAGTCAAAACTTGGGAAGAGGTATCTGGTTCCCAGGCAAGTGGGGAGAAAACCCTTGGGGACTCTGGAATGGGGTCACTGAGCCTGCCAACCCTCAGAGGCCACCCTTCCTCTTGGAGCTCAAAAGGTTCCAGGGTTCCACCAGAAACAAGCGGTCACTCACAGCATCCTCCTCCCTTTGGTGGGGTGGAGATGAGAAGGCTGTGAGATGGACAGTGATGACTCTCCCCACCCCACGGGCAGCTGGGGGCACGGCTGGAGCACCCTCTGGGTTTGGGACGTTGCCAGCTGGGGTCTTGGGGACCAGCTGTCAGAGAGAAAGCTGCCCCAAATTCCCTACACCCTCCCCACAGAGCCCTCACCAACAGGGGTGTGTGTGGCATCTGGACTCTGTGGCGAGCTCACCAGGTTCAGGGCTTCAAGACACCCCATCTACAGCTCTAGCCTGGTTCCGTTCCATCCCTGCAGAGCCCAGCATCCAGCTTCCTTCTGCTGATCTCCATTTGGCATCTGTCTACATGGCCAAGGCTAGGTGCTGACTCTCCTTGCCACCAACACCCCTCCCCAGCCTGTGCCATCTTCTGCCGTCCCCTCCTCGGGGATGGCAGCTGCATCCTTCCTGTGGCTTCCCCCCTCATCCCCACCGCCAGCTAAAAGTCGCTAAATCCTTCCAGCTCTGCCTCCAAAATATATCAAGAGTCCATCTTCCCTCGCCTCACCCGCCTCCATGGGGGTCCGCCTAGATTTCTGCGCTTCACTCTTCTGCTCAAAATCCTGCAACAGCACCGTGTTCAACAAAACCCACACAGTCGGGCTCCCTACTTCTGGACCCCAGAATGGGTTACTCTTGCCCTCTCCCCCTACTCAGCCACTTGGGCTCCTTTGCTGGTCCTTCCCAGGAGGCTTCTTCCCCAGATGTCTCAGGGGTCCCTGGATCGCCACTTCCTGTCTTTGCTCAAACGTGGCCTCCCAACTCTGACCTCCTTATTTAAAACTACACCCTCACCTTGATTCCTCTAACTGTGCTTTCTTCTTGCTTTTCTCCATGGTTCCATCGCCTTCTCACAAGGGTGTCCCACGTCCCATCCAGAGGCAGTCCTTGGATCCGGGTTAGGTCTGTGAGTCCTTTAACCAACAAAAGACGGCAGCAGTGATGCTGTGCCAGTTCCAGGCTAAGCCTTGAAGAGGACTGGCAGCTTTGGCCTCCTCCCTCTTGGAAAATTTGCTCAAGGGATGTTGCCTACTGGAACCCAGCCTTCTTTCTTTAGGAAGCTCCAGCCTCATGCAAAGGACACATATGTGCTTCTGCTCAACAGCCCCCACCGTGCACCCAACTGCCAGCTCATGTCAGCTGGCAGCCATGAGAGTGGGCCACCTTGGACAGCTGATCCCATGAGCCCCTGGACACCGTGGCACCAGTGATGGAGTGTGGAGCAGAAGAACGGCCCAGCTGAGCCCAGCTGATCCACTCAGTCATGAGTGGTAATAATACTGCTTTTTAAAGCCCCACCACGTTTGGGGTGTTTGTTATGCAGCAATAGATAACTGATACAAATACTATATGTTTGTTGTGCATCATCTGCTGCCCGAGACTCTCCTCATAGCCAGAACATAATCTCCACAAGGCAGACATCTTTGTTTCGCTCACTGATGTATCTTGAGCCCCTGCCACAGTTCGTTGGTGCCATTGGCAGCCCTGTGGACAGCAGAGTGGAACCCTGCTCTGTCTTTCCGGGCCATCCCTCACTTCTGGCGCTGGATCAGTCAATGCTCCACCGCTATTCCTAGGGTTTTCATGGCCAATGTTTCTGGAACCGGGTGGCCAGGTCCTTCTTCCTAGTCTCTCTTAGTCTGGAAGCTCTGCTGAAACCTGTCCACCATGAGTGACGCTGCTGGTATTTGAAATATTGGTGGCATAGCTTTCAGTGTCACACAACACACAGCCGCCACAGTATGACAACCAACAGATGGGTGGTGTGGTTCCCTGACCGGGAAACGAAACCAGGCTGTGGTGGTGAGCGCCAAGTCTTAACCACTAGACCCCCAGGGCTGGCAACCTACAGCAGTACCTGGAGTTACTTCATATTTACGGACTGAATGGATAAACTGCTAGTTTGAGCTAAAGTATTTTGCTGTTATTTTAAGGGAGGGATTTTATAGTCACAATTTACTCATTTTTAAAAAATTAGGATTGAATATTGAATTGCATTGTTTTTTCAGGTTTTATAATATTATCAATATGCCATTATACTTATTGATGTGGGATATTATATTAATACATTTCCTGATCTTGTATTTCTGGATTAATCTGGAACTTAATCTGACTTCATTAAACTTGATGCAACCTTAGGGGTTACTCTTATAATGAGCTACATAGTTTGACCTCCTTTAATTTTTTCGTAGGATTCTTGCATGTATATTCTTTACTAAAAGGGGGTCTATATTTATCTTCCCATTAAAAAAATATTTTGGTTTATGGGTGTTACATGCTTCATAAAATGCAATGAGCTCATCTCTTTTATTTTTATATTATGGAAAATGTGTACACACAGCATTGGAAGAAGAATAATAATACAAAAAATATGAAAAAGACCCCCCAACCTGAGCCACTCATGCAGTCACGCTGCCCGTAAGTGGCAGAGCAGCAACCCAGCTATTTCCTTGAATGAGCTGTTCTGGGAATGAGCCTTTCCTTGAAGATGACTTTTAAGAAACGTAAAAAGCATGCCGGCTGCTGTAAAATTAGAGAACGAAGCCCAACTCATTCAGAGAATTGTGCAAACATGACACAAACCAGAGAGAAGCCTTTTCCTTGGCAGAGGCTCAGCCTGACTTTTGGTCTCAGCGTCAGGAACGGTGGCGCTTCCCCGAGCCCCCTGGGTGTTTGTGCATCCAGAACCTGTCTCTGTCTGTCCCGGAATGCGGCTGAGCCCCATGTTCGGTGGTCACATCTGCTACTTTAGCGCCAGACTGCCTGGAAACTAATTTGGCAATTGACCGAATGCATCACCTCGGGGAGATTCATCACCCAGGCTTTGCTTGCTCGTCTATAAAGTGGCAGCGGTTGCAGTGCCCGCTTCCAGGACTGAAGAGACCCACCCAGCCCAGGCACCCATCTCTCCTAAGTGTTAGTAGCTCTTGATTATTTCGAAGCTGATACTGTCTGATCCTGGTACCATTTCCCGTGACTTTGCAGAAGAGTTGGCGATGGTTTTTCGTCTTAAGGTCTTTTGATAATCAGATGAGGATTTAAATTCTCTAACTAGAAAATGAAGTGCATGTGGACACAGTCTTCCAAATTCATTTCAGAAGGTCCCGCAGCTGAGTAAGTTCAGCTCCCAGGGAAGTGGCGCTCGGCTTTAGGTGGGGGCGCCAGGGGTCCACTCCCCTGGGAATCTGAGTTTGTGGCAAGTACCCACTGCTTCTGATGCGTCAAGTCCTGGCTTGGTTCCTCGAGCCATGTCACACCTTGCGCTCGTTTCCCTCCGGCTGGGTTTGTGTCCTTTATTTGTATCTTATTCTCGCTGGAAATGCCGTCTTCACATTTGTAAGCCATCTGAAATCGCTCTTGGGGTGGGGAGCGCCCACACGGAGCATTGCACAGGATGCTCTGGCATCCCATCGCACCCACTGGCGGGCTGAGGGTCTGGAGCTGTTCTGTCCAGTGTGGGCAGCGATGCTTGGAGGTGGCCAGTGGTGAATCCAGCAGCGATTTCTCCACTTTGTGCTGCTGCTGACCTCACACTGGAGCTAACAGAGCAGCCGCGGGGGTTCCTCTGTTCTCTCATGTTCTGCAGGGGTTCTGTGCTCTGATCCCCTCAGATACCAGGCCCTGCTGACCCTCCCACACTGGTCGCTGGGTTTCTGGTCCTCCCATTTGTCCCTGGACAAGGCACCCCCAGCCCACATAGCATGACACTGTGGTCAATGTCCACCGTCTATGCTGGGGTGGAAAGCCCCACGGCCTGCGGCACTTTCTGGCCATGGGGAACCCCTAGGGACCAATCATCATCTCTCCTCACTGGTTCTCTCCTCCCAGATTCCAGAACTATCCCTTGGATACTCCATGATTTAAAAACCTTAAATGACTCCCCTTAGCCATGGAGTGCCATATTAATTTAATACAAACCCCGTCAGATATTCCAAGCCATATGGGGCTCCGGTGTTATGGTCGTTGTCCTGTTCACTTTCCTCCTGAGCTGTCCTCCCAGCTTTCTTGACTGTTCCCACTCTACTCCTGGTCGCTTCCGGCCCAGGGTGTGGAGCGGCATTTAAAGTCTTGTTTCCTGTAAATAGACGCATCAGTGACTGCCTGTTAGCCCTTCACTTAGGGAATGGATTTGTTTCTTGTGATATTGTGGTTTATAATATCAAATATACATCTGGTCTTCCTCCACAGTTCCTGCCTCATGGCTCCTCAAACCCTGGGGATTTCCTGAGCACTAAGAGCAATAGGAACATGTTTGGTTATAATATTTAGTCTCTTGTCCTCAGTTCCTGAAATTACTTCAGAGCCATAAAGATGAGATGGGGGTCTTGTTATTTTTAATAAGCCCCTTCACACCACAACTGAGCTTATTTAATGAGGAGACTTTTGAAATCTCCTAAAGTTGGCGGGGTGGGGGATGGACTGGTTGGCAGGGGAACCAGCCATGTGATTAGAGGGTTGGAAGTTTTAGTCCACACCTGACCTCTGGGGAGGGGAGAAGAGCTGGAGGTTGAGTCAATGGCCAATGGCCAATGATTTGGTCAAATATGTCTGTGTAATGGAGCCTCTGTGAAAGCCCAGAAGGATGGGTTTCCAAGAGCTGGCAGCCTGGTGAATGTGTGGACCTCCGGAGAGGGCATGGAAGCTCTGTGCCCTTCCTGTACCTCACCCTGTGCATCTCTTCCTCCGGCTGTAACTGAGTTTTATCCTTTCTTAATAAACTGATGATCTAGTAAGTACAATGTTTCTCTGAGTTCTGTGAGCCACTCTAGCTGATTAATTGAACCCGAGGAGGGGGTCTGGGGAATATCCCATCTACAGCCCGTCAACCAGAAGTACAGGTGACAACCTGGACTGGTGGCTGCCATCTGAAGTGTGTGTGGTGGGGGGCAGTCTTGTAAGACTGAGCCTGTACCCTGTGGGATCTGACACGGTCTCCAGGTAGATGGTGTCAGAATGGAGTCAAGTCATAAGACACCCAGCAGGAGTGGCAGAATTGCTTGTTGTATGCGTGACGGAAGCCCCTCCCCCTGGAGTGGAATTGGGTGCAGAACCTTTATTACTGCAGTAATAAATCTCTGGAGTGAGTTGTTACTTTCCAGAATACAGTTACTTCTTGCAACGCTTGGGGTTTCCTTCACTTCAGAGGAACCCCCTCTGGAACTGGCCCCATGGTTTCAAGGATCACTAGGCTTCTGTGTAAACAGCAGGCTCCCTGCGTCCCGCCCCCACCCCGTATACACCACAAGTCTTCACACTCCTCCTGCAGAAGGGAGTAACAGAAGGAATTGTTTGAACAATTCTCATAGTCCCTCTTGTGCATATTTTTCTAGCGTACCAATATTGACCCAGGCGTAGGTCGGGCATGATTTGTTTCCTGAGCAAATTCAGCACGCAGGAATCAGCTTTTCCTCTGGGACAGGATGTTGACCTTACTTTGCCTCTTCCAGTGGCAGACAGATGGGAAATGAATTTGGAAGGTGTCCCAAGGAGCGACTGCCCTTGGCTTCTTCCCCTGGGGCTGGTGCAGGACCTGGGAGGGAACTGGAAGGATGGGCAGGAGGACGAGGGGCTGTGGAGACCTGAATGCAGCCAGGCAAACTGGAGGGGTTTGGCTCTGAGCCCAGTCTCCAGGAGATAAGCCCAGAAAAATCCTCTGCGGATGCCCTGGGTTCCCAGCACAGGAGGTGGAGCAGAGCCTGAGGCTTCAGGCTGGGGCCGGGCAGCCCTATGTAAACAGCAGGTGTTCCCCATCCACATCCATGGGTTGAGCAGAGACATGGCGGCAGCAGTGCCTCCCAGCCGGGCAGGTGCCCACAATCCCACCTCTCTCCTCAGTGAGCAGAGCGTATTCTAAAATTACTACTGCTCATATTTCCCCCAACATTTTACTATGGGAATTTTCAAACCTACCAAAAAGTTGAAATAATTTTACAGTGAACACCCATTTTCCCAACTTGCTAATAAAAAGAAAGTTGACATTCGGCTCTGCATTCCTTGCTTTGTCACACGTCTATCCCGCTATCTATCCATCAATCCCTCTTATTTGCTGTTGTATATTTCAGAGTCAGTTGCAAAAGTAAGCTAGTTTTCAGTCACTGTATTTAGCTAATTTTAAAATTTCAAAAATAATTAAAGAAAGATGTGAAGTTTTGTAATTATCAAAGGGTGCACAAGTTAAAACGAGTTGAAGAATACAAACTAAAATTCGCGTTTTCTGTTCCAAAGGCTGAGATGGGCAGTCCTTAGAGAAGACAGGATCATGGGAGGAACACCGTTACTGGCCACGACTGGAAAGCTATGTCCACAGGCTCCCGACAGGGATGGGGAGCCTTGAACTGTACACTGGGAGTTTGTGGTGGATCAGGCAGGCTGGAACGGGGGGATAAAAGGCACATGGCCAAGGGACAATCTAGGAGGTGGCACCAAGGACAAAGATGCACACTGGAAGCTGGGCCGGTGGTCCCACCGAGGTTTCCCTCTGGAGAGGTGGGCAGGGAATGAAGCCTGGGGCTAGGGAGGGTGAGAGAGCCTGAAGCCACAGCAAGAGGGCCCGAAGTTCAAGGAAGGGTTGAGAGCAATCCCTGGTCCTCTGAACCAGCCGTCCAGGCCATCACAGCTCCTGGCGAGACAGAGGGCCAGCACATGGAGACCTGGGCTCTTTCCAGTTTAACAAGGAGCACCGGTTTGGGGCGGTAGGAAATCCACTTAGCTGCGCAGGGCGCACAAGGACCGCTATCTGTTTGCCTCTCTAGTCCAGAGGGATGCTCTGCTCATTCTGTTACCTGGGAGCAGGCATTATAAGAATGAAAGGTTTCTAGAATTATAGAAGTTTGGGAAGTTGTAGGTTAAGCAGGAGAAGTTTCTGTACTTAGGACTTGTCAGATGTGGAAAGCAACATGGGCAATATGAATATCCGAGGAGGTGGAATATTATGCAGTATTTTCAAACACGCCACCATCAGTCCTTCCAGCATCTTTGGGAGCTCACTTTCTGGCACACGGCCTTATGTTTCTGGGGTATCACTTGATACCGGGGCTCCCAGGCCTGCTGATGGGACTTCTGTAAGTTGGAGTGCAACTGCATCCAGGGCAGCAGAGAAGGGACAATGAGATGCGGGGGTTCTCACGTGCCTTACCCAGTTCTTCACTGGAGCCATTCTGGGGGGCCACGTGGACCCGTTCTGTCCCTGCACATCGCTGACGGCCTCGGGTCAGCACAGGCTGCCACACCACGCCTTCCCTAACGCTTCCAGCCACGCCGTTTCCTCCTCACGGACACGGACGGAGCCCTCCCCGCATCTCAGCCCTGCGTCTGGGCTCGGTTTTAATGCTTCGTTCCATGCACGTTGCCAGAATTCTACACTTTTGAATCAGAAGAACCCTGTTCAAGTGTTCCGGCTCTACGATCGTGAATACTTTACACACTCTCCTTTTATTTTCTAAACTAAGGTTGGTAATAGGTAGCTGCCTGGGGTCTTCTGAGGATGAGGGTTAATATTGATGAAAAACCCCTACTGAAGTATTCGGTATACAGTAAGTGCTCAATCATTGTGCTGACCTGGAAACATGCGTGTCACCACTAGCAGAGTTATATTTGTTAGGATTTATGTCAAATTCTCATAATAAACAAGAAATACCTGGTGGGTTGAAATAAAGTTTACATTAGGGAAATATTTTTTAAAAATATTTTAATCACATTACATGCAAATTAAAGCCCTATGATTTGAGAAAAGTATGTAAGAATCGCAGGGGAAATAATGTCTTTAGAGGAACCAGGGTGTGATTTTGACATGAGATGAGTTGACATCACAGTGTGCTGCCTGGGAGAAGCAGCAGGAAGCGCCCTGGACCGAAGGCGCGTCCCCACGCCAGCAGCCGCTCCAACATCTGCGTGGCGGGTCTCCTGCAGAGCTGCTGAGGGCGATGCTCAGGGCAGCCAGGGTGGGAGCAGTAGGGGGCTTGGAGCCCAGCCATTCAGTCTCCTGGGTGACAGGTGCCAAGAGGTTGAACTGACGCTGCCACGGCCATGCCTCTCTGCCATCAGTGAGCCGGACACCTTCCTGTCTCCTTGGCTCTCTGACTCTCCCCTTCACCTCGGTTCCCTCTGAGCCTCTGTCCTCCTGTGAGGTGACTGCTGTGGCTGTAGTGCCCAGGCATAGGACACAGGAAGCTGAAAGTTCAGACCCTAAGCCATCCCAGAGAAAGCCGCTGTTCACTGAAGGTTTTCCAGTCTCCTGTCTTGGCTGCATGCCTCTGCGACTGTGTCCCATGTGCAGGATTTGGCTGGTTGGCTGGTGGCACTCCCTTTGGAGGAAAACAAGAAGGCCAGCCACCAGGAGCTGTCTCCATCATAGGGACCCTCTGCCTTGCTGCCACCACTTCTCTCTGGGGCCGCATTCATGAGCCTTCACCTTCATAGGTGGCTCCGAGCTGTTTTTATGCACAACACTCCTGACACTGAATGTGTGAGGTTTTCCTCATGCCAAAGCAGTTCCACACTTCTCTGCAAACACAACTGGGTGTCCAACACTTTGGTTCATTTCTTTCACTAACTACCTTGGTGCAGACCCTATGGGTTAAAGGCTCCCTCCCACAAGACTGTTCCCACTTCAGACACCAGTGACAAGTCCCAGGTTGTCACCTGTATTGACCAACCGGCTAGATGTTCATAGAGCTCCCACCACTCCCTCCTCAGCCTTGATAATTTCCTGGAACAGCTCACAGAACTCAGGAAAGTGTTTCCTTTACTATTATCAATGTTTTAATAAGGATACAACTCGGGAACAGCCAGATGGAAGAGAAGAGGAGGGCAGGCTATGGGGGAGGAGCATGGAAGACCTGCTTTCTCTGGGTGCTCTCCCCTCCCAGCATCTTGATGGCTTCACCAACCTGGGCACTCCCCGAACCCTCTGTTTAGGGGTTCCCATGGAGGGTCCACTGCTTAGGCCTTGGCCATTGGTGATTAAACTCAGTTTCTCTCCTCCATGGAGGGAGGTCAGGGGTGAGGGTAAGAGCTCCAACCCTCTTTCCGTGGAATAGCCCCTGTCCTGAAGCCATCTAGGGGCCCAGCCACCAGCCATCTCAACACGCCTATCAACGCAGAGTCCAAGGGTTTTAAGAGCTGTGTGCCAGGATAAAGACCAGACATATATTTCCTATTGTATCACAGTGGCCTCCTATGAAAGTGCTGAGTCCCTCAAGGCCTCTGATACAGAAATACCCCTTGTTAAGTTATCAGGACCACACAGATGGGCCCATGCTTCTGCCGCTCTAACTCTCCAGGGGACCTTTGCAGTCACTTAGAAGCCTTCTTGGCTCCACCAATGCTGAAGGATGCCTGAGTGTGGCTGCCACTGCCTGTCTCGGTTCTGACTGAGCCTTTTACCTGAACATTTGAGGATCATTGGATTTCCCTGTGGTCTCTGTCCAGAATGTTCTCCGCTTCCTTCATTCCTTGGGATAGACTGGATTATGGTGCACAGATGTCCTGCCCTCGCTCCACCCTTGGTGTGGGGTTCACCTTCCTGTCTCGGGGACTTTAGGATTGCCCATCATGTGCTTAGGCCATTGAAATGTCAGCAGAAGTGATGGTGCCAGTTCTGAGCTGACAGCTGAAGAGTCATGGCAGGTTTCTGTACTATTTTGTCAAAAAATAGTGAAGTCACTGATCCAAGGAACAGGAGAGACACACAACAGACCTGGATTCAAGCAGTAGCCTAGAGCCAAGGCCAGCAAACCACAGCCTACCTACCTGGGAGCGAGAAAAATAGGTGCTTATTGTCGTGGGCCGCTGGGTTTGGGATGATGATTTGCAGTCACTGGGGAAACAGCTGACCAACGGCTCCTCTTCCTTAACAATCTGGTAAGTCCCAAGCAGAAGGCCTCTGTCTGCTGTGGCCCCCTGTTCGAGCACCTGTCGCGTGGTGTCCAATTTACAATTAATGTTTACATCTATGTTAGGATGAGAGCCCAACGAGGACACCCTACCGTTCATCCATTCGTTCACCCAGAGAGTGTGTCACGGAGTAGATCTTTGATGAATGACCGTGTACTGCACGGCTGTATTATTAATTAATGATCTTCAATACTCTTACTTTTCTTCTTTACTCTGTTTTTAAAATTGAACGTCTTGGTATCTTTATGAGAGGTGAACAGGAAAAGAAAGAAGCGATGAGTGCAAATGATTAGTTCGGGAGACAATGGGGAAGAAGATTGGAAATACCACTTGAGTGCTGTCATGAGATTTTTGCATATCCCAGTCTCATGTTATCGCAGAACATTCCAAATTGGCCTACATAATTCCTTCCAGCCTAATTTTAACCGAATCAACATTTGTTGCCTAAATGATGATGCTTCCAGAATACCAAAAACTGCTTTAAGTGTGACCGTTATTAAAATACTGCAAAAATTCACTCTCATTGCCTGGGATGTGCAAAACCAATAATAGCTTCTTATTTTAATAGCAGATCTCATGGTCCCCATGGGCTCCCATCTCACTAGGTAAAGGGGAATAGGTGTCAATCATCATAATTTAGGTTCCCCAGAGTCACACTCAGAAGCAAGAATGTGAGTGCAGGTCGCTATTTGAGAGATGATCCCAGGGAGCTGAGAAGGCAGGCAGCCAGTGGAATGTGTGTTACAAGCACTTTAACCATCGTGGGTACTGGAGCTGAGCCCCATCCTTTGGGAGCCCATGTGGGCTGTGTGCTAACAATGACCCAGCCCGGGGTATTAACACGGGGACTCCTGACCACCCTTGCTGAGGGCTGCTCCTGCAGGCTATTGGCCTTCTGGCACTTCCCTCCTGCTCCACCCTGCTCACAGCAGGCTCCTGCCCCGAGGGGATGTCCGCAGGATGCCAACAGGCCTGAGGGGATCTGAGTGGGGTGCTGACCCAGTCTACTGCACTCAGAGGTTACAATGCAAGTTGAAAATATCACTGTCTCCTTCCATTTAAATTGTGTCCTTTTGATGACAGAGTCTCTCTTGAGAAAGTGTTTTACCTCCCAGGTTTCCTCTCTTCTCCTTTCTTCTCTCCAATGTGATAACGAGGATCTGCATTTTTGAGGCCTCCTCCTGGTAGGGGAGACAGGGTATTAGATCTGGTGTCCCTGAAACTCCACCTGGTTTCTCTTTCTGATGTGGCTTGTCTGTGGACTCTGGTCCCATCTGGCTTCCTGGGCTGTTGTGTCCACACCTCCCATTCGAGTCCTTGGTTCCAGCCTTTTGTTGCTGGTCCCAAGGCCCTGGCATCCTTGAATGCCACTGGCTGATCTCTTGGGTCTGTGGCCCACAACCCCCCTGAGCCCAACTGCATCTCCTCTCCAGAGCACACGGGGACTTTTAGGTCCCTTAGAGGACACACGTGAGAGGCAGGGGCACAGCTTTAGGCTCATTCCCCCAGCCATCATCCTCCATCATGGTCCTATTTCGTTTCGGCCCTAGCCACAGCCGCATGAGCAGTGCCCTGGCACTCAAAAGCGGGAAGGTTTCTTTG
The DNA here is from genome assembly GCF_021613505.1 of Equus quagga. Lineage (NCBI taxonomy): Eukaryota > Metazoa > Chordata > Mammalia > Perissodactyla > Equidae > Equus > Equus quagga. The sequence goes on along the minus strand of NW_025799869.1, from coordinate 1,672,497 downwards.
ATTTCAACCACCTCCCAGGCCTCCTCATCTCCCTGAGGACCTCAGGAGGGATGACAGGACACATTCATCTCTCTGCCCGCTTCCCTTCTCTCTCTCTTTCTCTCTCCTTTCTCTTCAAGGAGACCTGAAAAAGATACTTTATATCATATCCTTCTCTCTCCAGCCCTGGATAATGCTAAACTTGAATGTCACATTGCCCGGGTCTGGCTCTTAATGGAAACTTAAAAAACAGTCGAAAATCCTTGGCCTACAAATGAATGGCTTGCTGCAGATTTGAAAATCCACTTCTGAATGTCAGAGCACAATGTTGAATCGTTCTTCCTTTTTGTAAAGTAGCAAAAGTAAATATCCTGAAATAATGAAGGCCTCTGGCAGAGGTAGGAGAGGTCCGTGCAGAGAGATGCAAAAAAGAAAAGAACATTAATATATTTCAACAATATTGTTCTCCATTTCATTATAGTCTTTTTTTTTTTTCTTTTGAAGCAAGATCATGGTCAGAAAAAAATTCAATCAATCTCGCTTATTCTTTTTTCCATTTCCTCCATCGATCACTTGAACTTTCTGTAAATTCAATTTTGAAACTGGGTGTAGCACTCACAATGCTAGCCTCTTTAAGGAAGAGGAAACCACTTCAAACAGGACCTTCGAGCTTCAGCCATGTGGATGCAGCAGCTCAAGAGAATCACAGGACACACGTTGTCTCTGTCGCTGCCATCCTCAGCTTTGCCCTTGGCTGCTTCTCTCATGGGGGCAATGTGGGTCAAGTCATCCTAGGCACCACCTCCAGACACAGCAATTTCTAGAGAAAGAAAAGGACTTTCTCGTCTGCACCTTCCTCTAAAGAGCCAAGAATTTGTAGCAGACACTGGGGTGTGCCACCCAGATGTCCCCTTTCAGGATAGAGACCTCACCTTCCAGTGGCCAGGAGCACTGCCTGATGATGTCCCACTGCCGAGTCCCTCCCCAGGAATTGCACACCTCGGAAGGAGGCCGCCTTGCTCAAGGGCTGTCGCTCCCTGGGATCTGAGCCCTGGGGCATCCCACAGCCAGTGACTTCTCCCAGCTCCCCAAGTGAGAGGTTGACATCTCTGTTGCAACAGCGTGGAGTTAACTTCCCACTCTGCCCAATCCTGTTTCCCTCGCCACTTCACAGATGTGTTCTTGGAAACACTCCCTGATAAATCCCTTATACTCAAAACTCTACTTCAGAATCTTTCTCCCTTGGAACTCACCCCAAAAGAATTCATATGAGGAGTGGTCCTAAGAAGCTGATTTAAAATGGTATTTTGGACATAGACCACCTGCCAGCCAGCTGGCAGCGAGGACCCCATCACTGGTAGTAGGTCTTGACAATGTGTAGCAGCACAGTTGTTAACAATTTTCCCAGTGGCAAAGCAGCATGCAGATACCAGAGGAAGAGAATACAAGACAACACATGTTCTTCAGATCTACCCCACCTTCCTCCAGGCCACCTGACCAATAATGGGGCACAATGTTGTGGCTGGGGAAGTACTGGGCTGCAAAGGAGGAAACAGGCTGTGAGCTGCAGGAGCTGGGGATCTCGCCAGTGTGGACCGTCAGGAATGGAAGAGCAAATACGCAGGTGGATCCTGAGTGTGTTGGCTCAAGGAGGAGGCACACAAAGTTGGATAAAGGGAATTTATTGATAGAGAAATACTCTCCCCACATCCAGGGTCTAACGGCCCGGCAAAGGACACTGGTGTATGGTGCTGACCTTCTGTAGGAGGTCCCTTGGAAGCCTGGAAAAAGCGATTGCTCATGCTACAAGAAGTGGAAATGCCAGACCTGCCATGGCAGGAAGCAGAAGAAGGGATCAAGAGGCTGGCAGAAGTCACATACTACAGTGGATATGTGGCTGAGAATGTCACCAGCCAAATGTGTGCCATGGCAAAGTCTGGAAAGAACTCCATTTTCAAAAGCAGTAAGAAATGCCCTGGTGAAAGGGCATCATCGAGGAGCTCAGAGATGGCCATCCTTGTCGTCTGGGGCCCAGGAGAGGAGATGCTGTTACAGAACCGAGCTCTCTCTGATAGCAATAGAAGTGACAGGATCCAGAAATAACTGAGACCAGGTGGAGGCGCCGAACTGCCAAAGTCAAAGTGGGCGCAATTACCATAATGAACAACAAGGTTGGAATGGCAGCCGGGGGACCTGACCTGCAGAGAACTGTGGAGATGATTCATAAAACACAGTGTTCCTGGGGACAAGACAGATGGGCAGCCGACGATGCATTGCCTCATTAAGCCAAAGAAATCAAGGATGAATAAGTACATGACTGAAGGCAGCTGACCAATAAGTCACAATTCCTTGTCTGGTTTCCGGATCTGAGCCAGACCGCAACCCTACATCCACTAACGGAAGGGCCCCACAACACCACAACAAATGTATGGAGTAATTGTTCTCCTAGTCTGGGGGTTGGCAAACTATGGCCTGGCGGCCAAATCCAGCCCACTGCCTGTTTTTGTAGATAACGCTAGAACACAGCCTCTCCCAACCATTTACGTGTCACCGACGTCCGCCTCCTGCTATGACGGCAGAGGTGAACAGTTGCCACGGAGATCACAGGGCCGGCAAAGCCAATAAGTACACTCCAGACCTTGACAGAAAAGCGGTGCTGACCCCTGCGCTAGTTCTTCCCAAAGTGACCTGCAGCAATTTACTCAGTTTACTCTACTCTGAGGAAAGAGAAGTCCTGGTCATTTTAAAGACTTGTGGACACGGGACCTGAGTTGACACCAATAACCTAAATCTGAAGCATGTTCATGACCCTCCCATCAGAGTGGGAGGATATGGTAAATAAAAGGACTCCTGACCCAAGTCAGTCTCATGGTGGGTCCACTGCATCTGCAGATCCCTTTGGTGGGCATTTCTCAGGCCTCTGAAGGTATAATTTTGAGATGGCTGGCTGGCACATCCTCATCTTAGGTCCTTGGCCTGTGGTATAAGGGCTACCATGTAGGGGAAGCCTAGGGGAAACCTCTGCGACGACTCACCCCCATGTTACCCTCACTGCTGCACGCGCACCTCCTCCTCGGCTCACGCCCATGACCGAATGGGAGATTCCTGTGATTCGCTGATGCAGGAGGAAGAACTTGGTTCATGAATAGGTTCACTCGGTATGTGAGTTCAAGCCAAAATTGGGCTACTGCTGCTCCACAGCCTCATCAGGGTGGCCCTGAAAGACACTGGTGGATGGTGGGTGGCAATTCTCCCAGGGGTCAGAGTTTTGAGTGGTTTCCTTGGAAATCAAACCTTGTGTGGAGAAAGAAGTAGCTCAACATAAAAATATACATGGACTCATGGCCGTTTTGTATGACCTGGCTTTTGATCAGGAGGCTCGAGGGAGGGTGAATAGATCACTGGGCACAAGGAGGTCTGGAGGACAGACAGATGGACAGATCTGTGGGCACGAGCACGAAGTATGAAAATCTCTGAATCTCGTGCTAACACCCAGCAGAGAGCACTCATCACATAAAAGGCATAAATGGCCAATTAGACAGAGGATTAGCCAGCTGACATCAGCCAGCCTCTGACATGGGCCACCCCCATGTTGGCACACTGAGTTCACAGAGGGAGTAGCCGTGGTGGCAAGAACGAGCTTGAGTATGAGCCTAATGGCAGTGACTTTCACTAACCAAGGCTGACCAGCTTCCGTCACTGCCCACACACCAACCTGATGCTTGAACACAGCGCATCCTTCAATAGACCAACCAGCCACATGGTGGCAAGTGATTATATCAGATCCCTTCCACCCTAGAAGGGAAGAAATTTATCTTAACTGGAATTGATTTGTATTCTAGTTGAGGGTTTGACTCTCTTGCCTGTAAAGTCTCAGCCTTTGATGACTTACAGGAAATGACTTACAAGGAACCCACTTTACAGCAAAGGATGTTTGGTGGCAGTGGGCACATGCACATGAGATCATCTGGTCTTATCACTTACCATACCACCAATGACCTGATGGAACCATTAAAAAGTCTTGAGAAAGCCCAGCGGTGGTGCCAGCTTGAAGATGATTCTCTGCAGGGATGGGGCACCGTCCTCCAGATGCACGATCATTTTATGGTGCCGGGTCCCCAATAGGTGGAATATGTGTGTTGGAACCGAGAAGTGCTTGCCCTTACTCCAATGGCCCACTTGGGGAATAGTCTTGTTTCTCCTTCCAGCAACTTTAGGTTCTGTGGATCTAGAGATCTTATTCCCAGAAGGGATGCTTCCACCAGGGCTCAGGGTAAGAGTCCCATTAAACTTAAGCTTTGCTTCTGCCTGGTCAGTTTGAGTTCTTCATGCCAAGAGAATAGGAGGCAAGAAGAGGAGTCAGCATCCTGGCAGGGTGATTGGCCCTGATTGGAGAGAGGATGCTGGTCTGCTTCACACAACAGGGGGCAGGGAGTAAGAATGTGTGCAACTAGGCAATCCTTGGGTACCACTTGATACTCCCTTGTCTAACTTTAACGGTAAATAGACAAACGCTGCAACCATAGTCTGAGAAGGGCTTGGCAGGCAGAAGCACACCCTCAGGGAGGAGGGTCTGGGGTCACCACACGAGGTGTGACCCCTGGACCAGCAGAGGTGCTCGCCAAGAGTGGAGAATCTAGGGTGGATGATGGGGGAGGGAGATGACGAGTATCAGTTGTGGCCTGGAGACAAGAGGCTGGGGTTATGCACCTTCCACCAATTTTCTTTGCTTGTTTTCCCAGGAAGAAAACCAGCCAAAATATCAGAGGCAGTGCTCCCGGATGGGGTGAGCTTACTACACAAAGCAAGTGAATCGGAGCAGAGCGAGGAGACACTGTGGAGGACCATGGTATGGCACTCAGACATCCTCTTCAGGACTGAGGTGCTCCTTCCCTGGCTGCTGGTGGTCCTGCTGCTGATGGCTCACAGCTGAGTCCCTCCCAGGAAAGGGGTCACATAGCCGGTGGTGCCTGCACCCCAGAGACAGCCCACATCAGAGTCTAGATGCAGGAGGAAAGTGCCCCAGTCCCTGACTTCTGTTTGGGATGGCCTCTAAAGGGCCATGTCAGTTACGTGGCGCCCTTTCGGTTGGTGGGGTCTTTGTGCAGACCACCCAGTCCTGCTTCCTGCACTCTCCTACGGTTGCTATTCCCGAGGAGACTCCTCAATAAACTGCCTGCATGTGAACCTCCAGCTCTGAGTTCTTTTCCAGGGAACCCCACTGAAGCCATAAATCCTGCCCGGTAATGTCCCCAAGGCAACATCTCCCCAGTCTCACTGGATAGACTTGAGTCATGTGCTGGGTGGACGGCGGCCGCCCTTCTGGATCATTTGCGGCGCTGCGCATGCCATCCTGGCACCTGCCTCCCAGAGGAGCAGAGCAGCTGCTCCAGAGGTTAGCATGTAATACCAGACCTGCATCAGCCAGACCCTACTTCACGCCCCACAACATTTGTGGGGGAATATTTAAATTTCTAAGTTCTATTGTCACCCTCTATAAAACTAAACCTCACACGTTTAGTGCTTTCCTTAAAAAAGGAAAAAACTAAATAAAAAATCACAGGCAAATTCAGGACTCTTGCTTCCTGCTCAATGAGAACTTGACTATTGTTTGCGGATTTCAAGATGACAAAGTGCAAGAAGTCCTCTCTGTGTTCCCGGGGACTCGAGTTCACAGGATGCAACAGGAGTTTTAGAAAATGAAAGGGAAGGATCTGTGTCCAAATACATTCAGCCATGCTGGTAACAGGCAGCAGTCGGCTCTTCTCCAGGGCCGTCTGAGAGCTCTCCTCACGTCTCAGCAGCAGCCTCGGGAGACGGGCCGTGACCTCAGGGCACCTCTCCCGGCGGTGGCTTCGTTTCCTTCTCATTTTGCAAGCGCTGCAGCATCAGCAAAGCCGCGTACGCAGCCCGCTGTGGGCAGCTCGGATCACCCTCAGCACAGCGCAGCCAGAATGTGACTGGGAGATCCCAGGGTTATGCAACCGCGCACGCGCACTTCCTGCCACAGAACGAGTTTGCGGCTCCTGGGGTTTGTTGCTCTTCCTTTCAGGAATCAGAGTGAAAAGATTTTTGTTAAATTGTGTGCCTAGTGGTGTTCTCTGCAAGGGCAAGGAGAAATGTGACTGTGTCACGCCAGGTGACGGGAACTTCTGTCACCTCTGAGGACCTCGCTCTCACATGTCGCTGGTACACGCTGCCCCGCCAGTTCGCCAGAGCCTCTATTTTAAGTGTGTCTTGTGTTTGTTTCTCGGCAGCAGAGTCAACCAGGAATATTCACAGGAGTGCTTAGGGAAATCAACAACAGGATTCTTTAAAAATTCTTAAAGGTCTGCTGGTAATGTGTTTATTCAACATCGAGACCCAAAGGAGGAGAAAGGCATTCTTAACCGTGGACATAATTATACTTAAACGCAATAAAAACTGAGTTCTGTTCTGCATGGTTTTCGGGAGGGTTTGACTCTTTAGATTGCCCTCTGATGTTTTCTGTTCCTTTTTATGTCTTTGTCAACTTTTGCAGGTTTTAACTGCTTAGGTGGGCAAATGGATAGACGTGGAAGCAAGAGAGGCACCACGCAGCAGTAGGGTTTTAGGGTGACCATCCGGAAGGACAACAGAGCAGGCTTTCAAGGTAGGCGTGTGCGATCAAAATAAATCCAAAGTAATACGGAAACAGAATTACCCCGGAGGAAGAAAACATCCAGTTTCCTACTGAAGCTGCCCGTTGACCCCTCACCAGGTCATGGAAACAGCCCTAAGAACACATGGGCAACGCAATCGGTTCTGAACACCTCATGACCCGAGAGCGTGCTGCGCTGTAGAATGCACTGCGGGCCCTTCTCGGCCCTCAGTCCAGGACATTATTTCAAGAGAGGTGCCAACAGTCGCATTACTCTTCTCTCAAGGACTCTGGCTTGGAGGAAAGGCTCTAGGGTGTCACATGCTCCCAGGTCTCCGTCCTGCCAGGGGCCAGCGCTCCTCTAACCTGCCTCCAGGGGACACGTTGGGAGGGAAGCGAGTGAGCTGCTGCCTTCCTCGTGCTGGGGGTGTGCACAGTGGCTGGCACGCGCGCAGAGTCAGATAGTGAAGGTTTCACTGTGCTGTGGCCCGGGACAGCTAGGACTTACAAAAACAAAACACACCTGAAGTACAGAATGTCTCTCTCTGGGTCTTCACTCTCAGAAAGACACAATCTCGATGCAAATGACCAAGAGGCAAGAGCGAGATATTTTCCAGCAGACGGGCCTGGGCACCTGAAGATCTGTCTATAGAAAGAGCCAGTGCACACCTCATTCAGCCCTGCCTTTCCCAGGAAATTTCCAGTTACAGTGACCAAGCAGGGGACATGGGGCCCAGAGGACCAGGTACTGAGTGTCCCCAGGACAGACAATCTCCCCAACTCCCCTCCCCCAAGAGCACCTACGGGCAGAGCGGAGTCATGTCTACAAACCATGCTCTGTAACCTGGGTCTCCAAAGGATCCCCTGAGTTCATGTAAAGATTGTTTCCTACATTTTTTTCCTGTACTACCTTTTACAAATTTAAAAGATGGCTCTGAAATCAAAATCCAGTCGATAGCTCCCACCGAATCCCGTCGTATCCTCTGAGATTTTACTGAGCAGGCAGATTGTTTCCAACAACGCATGCCTAGTTGGCCTTGAGTCCTGGGATAAGTTGTCAATGAGATGTCACCATATAGACAACGATACCCATCATCAGATAACTTTAGATGGTGCCCCTGGACCGTGCCACATGTGATAGACTGAATATTTGTGTCCCACCATCCATATGTTCAACCCCAACCCCAATGTGACTATATCCGGTGATGGGGCTTTTCCAGAAGTACTTAAGATTAAAGGAGGTATAAGGATGGGACTCTGAGGCAATAGAACTCATGTCCTCCTTAAGAAGAGACACTAGAGAGGTTTTTCTCTCTTCTATGCACACAAAAGGAGGTCATGTGAGCACACGGGGATGGTGGCCTATTACAATCCAAGAGGAAATGCCTCAGAATGAAACCAATCTTGAGGGCACCTTCATCTCGGACTTTCAGCCTCTAGAATTGTGAGGAATAAATGTCTTGCTGAATCCGTCCCGTCTGCAGTGCTGTGTTATGGCAGCCCCAGCTGACTGGGACAGTCCGTGAGCTCTCCACTTGGCACCTAGAGCACTAAGAATGAGTGTAATCACTCTAACAGTAGATGGACCAGTGAGCGATCCCTCGCTGTGTGCCTGGCATTCTTGGTCCCCTTTAACTTGCATTCCTTTCTCCTTTCGCTGTGGTGTCTTTCCTCCCGTGTTCCCGATGAGTCCGGGCTGTAAGTGGTAGAGAATCTCTAGTGTCACTGTGAGGACAGCATGCTGTGTTCAGACAGGCTGACAAGGTGTCGCTTTGTCAAGGCCCACGGGCTGCAGTCTCAGTTTTATATATTTCGTTTCCTTTTGGATTCGTACAAATTTGACAGATTACCTTTCTGTTTCATGCCAGTATTTGGGGTGTTTGAAAATCCTTCGGGTGCAAGCTGATCACGTAAGTCTCCTGGGTTCAGGTGTCTAACCACACTGTGCTTGGAACAAGGCCGTCCCAGTGCTAAGTTGTGTGATGTGGCCGCACTGATGTGGAAGGAGGAATGGAAGGAGGAAAGTCCCATCTGGAGATCTCTGTCCCAGCAAAACCACTTCTCTCCTTACCCATCTCACTCATTTGAGTCTAGAAGATTCTGGGAGGTTCTGCCTTGAGTAGGTGATGCATTGCCTCCCTCACTACATGGTTCCGTCCCAATGGGGAGCTGATGGGGAGCTACCACATGGGCCGCAGGAACAGTGCCCGGACAGAAGCAGGGTGCCAGGAGCTGGCTCAGAGGGGAGGAAAGGAGAGGCGGGAGCATCAGGGCCTTGGCCATCGGCTGGTAAAGCAAGATTCCGATTTGTATAATACCCTCCGTTGCACTTTTCAAATGGCCCTCACACAGGACTATACCCCTTCCTGCTTCAAAGCCACACTTTCTCCCTCCTCCTGCCTTCCCACTTGGGTTCCTTTCAGCAATTACACGCTGCTCAGGCCATTTATGTGGCTATTGGCCTGAGGCCCGGGGAGGGAGATAGTGCCTCCATGTTGGTCTCAGAGGGTTTTATTGATAAAGCTTGCCAAACCAACCTTTCTGATGGTCAACATACAGCGCCAAGACAGGAAAGTCGGTACACATGTCCTCACTCTGGCATCCTAAATTCTAGGACTGGATTTTAGTTGAAACGAGAAAGCAGAGTCCATTGCGGTTTTTGCTGTGGGAACCGTATTTCTCCCGCCGTGGTCACAGGTGACACATTTTGCATTGTTGTGCAGCTGACCCACTGGGACTACTCATTACGGGTGGCACTGCTATCGCAGTCACGCCTTTCTGCATGAGATGTGAACCCACAGCCCATTAGGAGGCTGTCCTCCAGGGTAGACGCCGACTCTGCCAAAAATCCTTCCAGGTGTGGCCTTGGTCTCCAGAATGGAGTCAGTTTGCAGGAGGAGCCCTTAATCTTTGAGCACAAGCAGCTGATTTTCCCTTTCTTTTCTAAACACAGCGTCACTGAGGCTGTGGTCACATGGAAGAACTGGTGCAGGGCAGCATCACCTCATTCAAGAAGCCAAATTCGATAGTTAAACCTACCAGCCTTCAGTGGTCCTAAAATAAGACTAGGGACATGTTCCATTCTAGAATCTGTGAATAATTTGCTTGTTAAGTTGGGCCAACAATTGAACTGGTAGCTGTTCGTCCCTTGATTGGCATCTAGGCAAGAATTAGAGAATTAGACACGCCTCAAACATTTGGTCTGGAAAATACACAAAATAATGACTCCAAAATCCATCACTAGGGACAATGGGGATTTGTCAGCTGTAGTCTCAGGTACCAAATTAGTATCTTTGCTCCATCCCTAGGCCATCTACCATTCTTCCTTTTATCCCTATGCCCCCTCCCATTCCTCCTCCCTCCCTCCTTCCTTCCTTCCACCAGTATGTCTTATATGCCCGTATTATGCTGGGCCCCAGAGAAAGAAAGATGAAAGCCCACATTTTCTCTCCTTGCTGAGCTCCTCGTTCTATCAGGGAATCTCCATTTGATCCGTGAACTGTGATAACGGTGTGAAGGAAGTTTGCACAGAGAGCTGCAGGAACACAGATGAAGGTCGACCAGTGCAGGACTCCTGTGCTTCCCATTTGCTTCCTCCAGAGGGGCTGCAGCGTTGATTCTCAGAGGCTGAAGAGGAGTCAGATGGGCAAAAGGCCAGGTGGGGTCAGGGGGTTCCAAGTCTGTGGAATACTGTGTGTGAAGATGTGGACCAGAGCACGGCGTGTTTTAGGGCACGTGGTGGTTCCTCATGATTCAGTTTGAGGTCCAGTTGATGTGGAGGAAAGGGGGGCTGCAGACACAGGCTGAAGCTTGAAGGGCCTCATTTCCTCCACTCAGAAGTCTGGAATTTGTTGCAATGGGAGTCACTTTAAGGACTTTAAAGAAGGGTGTGACCAGTTCTGCATTTAGAGACGTGTTCAGAGAAACTAAGCATGTCCAGGGAACCTGTCAGGAGGCCACTGTAGCAGCCCTGACAGGAGATGAAGGTGTCCACACCTAGGCGGTTCTGGTAGGAGATATTTCAGATGTGGACTCTGCTGACTTTTTTCACCAAACAGGCCAAGAGTGGCAGGAAGAGTCTGTGATCTTTGGGCATCTGTTGAGATCTCTGTCTAAGGAGCTGACGGGTTACACAGAATTGTTTTAAAGTCATTGACACAGCCCTCTTTTCACCAAATATCTTCCGCATTAGATCCCACATTAGATCATTAGTGGTGTCTGGAGTTCTAACACTGTTATTTCAGATCTGTGAGCACTTAAAATGAAAACATTTCTGAGAGTGGCCAATGCTTGTTGGTGCACACTGACGAGGGAGCCAGAGCCTTCTGGGAGGGGCGATGGCACCCCTGCACATGGATGGGTCCTGACTGCGGGGCTACTGCGTGCATGGCCTGGGTCTCATGCTCCTCGTCCCAGCGCTTCACAGGATGGGTGTCTGTGCCCAGGGGAAAAGCACAGATGGGAGAGACCTGGAGACACCATCTAGTCTCAACATACGAGAGAACCCAAGCCCAGAAGACAGTCCAACATCTGAAAACACAAGGTGGGCCGAATGGCATCAGTCAGGGAGCAGACTCTAAGTGGCAGATAAATGCCAAAAAAACTGCACCTGGGCATATTATTTTCAAATTATAGAAAATCAAAGATAAAGAAAAATCCTGAAAGAAGCCAGAAGGAAAAAAACACCTTACTTATAGAAGATCAAAGATAAACATCACATCTAACTTCACTTCAGAAACTGTGCAAGTGAAAAGAGCGTGGAGTGAAATATTTAAAGCATTGAGGGAAAAAATTGCCAACCTAGAATTCTGTACCCTGTGAACTTATCCTTCAGAAATGAAGGAGAAACAGACTTTCTCAAACAAAGAAAAACTGAGGGAATTTGTTGCCAGTAGACCTGCTTTTCAAGAAATGTTTAAAAAATTCTTTAGAGAGAAGAAAAATAATATAGGTCAGAGACTTGGATCTATGTAAAAAAGGGGAGAGCATCAAAGAAGGAATAAGTTAAGGTAAAATAAAAACTTTCATTGTTCTTATTCTTAATTGATATAAGGCAATAGTTTGTTCAAAATAATAATGGCTACGATGTATTCAATTATGTATGCTTATGTATGTATCTTATGAGTGTGTATATGCTTATGTCTGCTTATATATGCTTGAAATGAATGACAGCAATGATACAAGTTATGAGAAGAAGGAATTAGGGCTATTTTCTTATTATAAGATACGCACACTATCCATGAAATGGTATACTGTTCTTTGAAAGTGGACTAAGATTAGTTGTAAACATATATTGCAAACTCTAGGACAACCATTTTAAAAAGGAAAAAAAGAAATATAACTAATTTCCTAAGAACAAAGAAAAAATGGAATCATATAAAAGGCTCAATTAAAACCACACAAGGCAGAAAAAGATCAGAAGACAAAAACAGGAACAAAGAACAAGGGTAACATATAGAAAATGGTAAAAAATATGGTAGCTATTAATCCAACTGTATCAATAATCAGTTTGAATGTCAATGTTATAAATGCAGTAATTAAAAGACAGAGTGGACCAAAAAACAAGACTCAACTATGTGTTGTCTACAAAAAACCCACTTTAAATATAAACACACATATAGCTTAAAAGTACAGAGATGAAGAAAGATATACTATGCTAACACAAGTCAAAAGAAAGTGTGAGTGACCATGTTAACATCATACAGAGCAGGCTTCAGAGTAAGGACTGTTATCAGAGATAAAAAGGGGCATTACCTAGTGAAGTCAATACTCCAAGAAGAATAACAATCTTTAACATTTATGCATCTATCAACAGAACATCATGTGAGGCAAAAACAGATAGACCTCCAAGGAGAAATAAATGAATCTACTATTATATTTGGAGACTTCAACACCCCCTCTGAATAAGTGACAGATCCAGCAGGCAGAAAATCAGTAAGGACATAGTTTAATTCAACAACATCATTAAACAGCTGCATATAATGGACGTCTACAGACTACTTCATCCAAAAACAGCAGAATACACATTCTTCTCAAGCTCCCATGGAGCATTCACCAAAATAGACCAAAATCTGGGCCATAAAACACATTTTAGCAAATTTAAAAGAATAGAAATCATACAATGCATGCTCTCAGACCACAATGGCATTAAATTAAAAATCTATAACAGAAAAACAGCTGAAAAATGTGTGGAGATCAAAGAACAGACTTCTAAATAACACATGGATCAAAGAAGAAACCTCAACAGAAATCTAAAAAATTTTTTTTTTTTTTAAAGATTTTATTTTTTCCTTTTTCTCCCCAAAGCCCCCCGGTACATAGTTGTATATTCTTCGCTGTGGCTCCCTCTAGTTGTGGCATGTGGGACACCGCCTCAGCGTGGCCCGACGAGCAGTGCCATGTCCGCGCCCAGGATACGAACCAACGAAACACTGGGCCGCCAGCAGCGGAGCGCGCGAACTCAACCGCTCGACCACGGGGCCAGCCCCTAAAAATATTTTTAACTAAATGAAAATGAAAATAAAACTTATCCAAACTCATGGTATGCACCAAAAGCAGTGCTTATAGGAAAATTTTATAGTGGTGAATGCAGATATTAGAAAAGAAGATTTAAAGCCAATGACCTAAGCTTCCAGTTTAGGAAACTAGGAAACGAAGAGCAAATTAAATCTAAAGCAAGCAGAAGAAAAGAAATAATAAAAATTAGAGCAGAAATCTAGGAAATTAAAAACGGGAAATCACTAGAGAAATCAACAAAACCAAAAGATGATTCTTTGAAAAGATCAGTAAAATTGATAAGCCTGTAGCCAGGCTAACAAAGAAAGAAAAGAGAGGAGACATAAATTGCTAGTCACTTGGACATCACTCAGATCCCATGGACATTTAAAAGCTAACTAAGGAATACTATGAACAACTCTACGGCTACAAATTTGATATGCTTGCTGAAATGGACCAATTCCTTAAAAGAAACAACCTGCCAAAACTCACACAAGAAGAAATAAACAGTTTAAAGAGTCTTATCTATTAAAGACATTGAATCAGCAATTAATAATTTCTAAACAGAAAGCACCAAGCCCAAATGGGCTCACTTGTGAGTTCTACCAAACATTTAAGGAAGAAATTATACCAATTCTCTACAATCTCTTCCAGAGGATGGGTGCATAAGAAATACTTCCTAACTTATTCTATGAGATCTGCATTACTCTAATACCAAAACCAGAAAAAGATAGTGCAAGAAGAGAAAACTACAGACCAATATCTCTCACATAGATGCAACAGTCTTCAACAAAATATTAGCAAATTGAATCCAACAATGTATAAAAAGAATTACACACCACACCAAGTGGGGTTTACCCCAGATATGCAAGTCTGGCTCAACAGTTGAAAATCAATTAATGTAATCCATCACACCAATGGGCTAAAGAAGAAAAATCACATGATCATATCAATAGACACAGATAAAGTATTCAAACAAATCCAATATCCATTCACAATAAAAACTCTCAACAAATTAAGAATAGAGAGAAACTGCCTCAGCTTGATAAACATCTACATAGCACCTACAACTAACATCATACTTAATGGTGAGAAACGTTAGGTCTTCTCACTAAGATCAGGAATAAGGCAAGGATGCCCCCTCCCTCCATTCATTTTCAATACTATACTGGAAGTCATAGCTAATGCAGAAGACAAGAAAAGTAAACAAAAGCCATAGAGATTTGGAAGGAAAAAATAAAACTGTCTTTGTTCACTGATGACATAATTGTCTACTTAGAAAATCTGGAAGAATTGGTGAAAAAACTTCTGGAACTAATAAGTGATTATTGTAAGGTTTCAAAATACAATGTTAAAATACAAAAGTCAATTCCTTTCCTATACTCCAGCAATGAGCAACTTGAATTTTAAATTAGAAACACATTATCATTTACATTAACATGATCAAAAATAAAATACTTAAGTATAAATCTAACAAAAATGTGTACGAGATCTATATGAAGAAAACTACAAAACTCTAATAAAAGAAATCAAAGAAGAAGTAAATAAATGCAGAGATGTCCCATGCTCATGGATAGGAAGACTCAATATTTTCAAGATGTCAGTTCTTCCCAAATTGATCTATAAGTTCAACCCAATTCCAATAAAAATGCCAGCAAGTTATTTTGTGAATATCTAAAGTTTATGTGGTGAACTAAAGACCCAGAATAGCCAACTTAATATTGAAAAACAAGAGCAAAGTTGGAGGGCTCACTGTACCTAACTTCAAGACTTGCTGCTAAGTTACAGTAAGCAAGACATGCATATTGGTGACAGAAAAGAGAAATGAAACAAAGGGACAGAATGGAGAGCCCAGAACTGGACTTACATAAATATAGTCAACTGATCTTTGACAGAGGAGCAAAGGCAATACAATGATGGAAAGGTAGTCTTTTCCACAGATGGTGCTGGAACAACTGGACATCCACATGCAAAAAAATGAACCTGGATGCAACCTTAGTGCCCTCACAAAATTTAATGTAAAATGAACCACAGGCCTAAATGCAAAATATAAAACTATAAAACTCCTACAAGATAACATAGGAGAAAATCCAGATGACCTTAGGTATGGTGATTACTTTTTTGATACAGCATCAAAGGCATGATCCATGAAAGAAATCACTGATAAGCTGGACTTCATTAAAATTAAAATTTCTGTTCTGCAAAAGACACTGCCAAGAGAATGAGAAGACAAGCCACAAACTGGGAGGAAATATTTGCCAAAGACACATCTGGTAAAGGACTGTTGTTTAAAATACACCAAGAACTCTTAAAACTCCATCATAATAAAACAAATAGCCCAATTCAAAAATGAGCAAAAGACCCGAACAGATACCTCACCAAAGAAGATATATGGAGAGCAAATAAGCCTATGGAAAAATATTCAGCAGCTTATGCATTAGAGAATTGTAAATTAAAACAAGAATGAGATACCACTACACACCTATTATAATGTCCAAAATCTAAAACGCTGACAACACCAAACGCTGACAAGGAGTCAGAGCAACAGAAATGCTTGTTCCTCATTGGTGGGAGTAAAATATGGCACAGCCACTTTGGAAGATGGTTTGACAATTTCTTAAAAACCTAAATACACTCTTATCATATGCTCCAGTAACCACACTCCTTGATATTTACCTAAATGAGTTCAAAATTTATGCCTACACAAAAGCCTGAAACAACGTTTCGTAACTCTTATTCATAATTGCCAAAACTTGGAAGCAACCCAGATGTCCTTCTGTAGTTGTTATAGACTGAGTTGTGTCCCCCCCAAAATTCATGTGTTGAAACCTTAACCTCCAATTTGACGGTATATAGAGATTGGGCCTTTAAGGAGGTGATTAAGGTTAAATGAGATCATAAGGGTGGAGCCCTGATCCAATAGGACTGGTGTCCTTGTAAGAAGAAGAAGAGACACCAGAGATCTCTCTTTCTAGTGCACACAGAAGAAAGACTGTGTCCAGAAATGGGACGCAGCAAAAAGGCAGCCATCTACAAGCCAAGAGGAGACATCTTACCAGAAACTACACCTCCTGGCACCTTAATCTTGGACTTCTAGAACTGTGAGAAAATAAATTTCTGTTGTTTAAGTCACTGGGTTTATGATATTTTGTTGTGGCAGCACTAGGTTTCTAAGACAGTAGGTGAATGGATAAATACCGACAATGGAATATTATTTAGTGCTAAAAAGAAATGAGCTGTTAATAACCAACTATCACAGGAATTAAGAAAACAATCCCATTTACAACTGCACCAAAAAGAATATAATAATGAGGAATAAGTTGAACCAAGGAGTTGAAAGATCTATACACTGAAAACTATAAGACATTGATGAAAGACGTTGAAGAAGACAGATAAATGGAAACATATTCTGTGCTTATGGATTGGAAGAATCAATATTGGTAAAATGTTCATACTATCCAATGTGATCTATAGATTCAATGCAATTCATATGAAAATTCCAATGGTATTTTCACAGAGATGGAAAAAACAATCCTAAAATTCATAGGAACCACAGAAGACCCCAAATAATCAAAGCAATCTTGAGAAAGAAGAGCAGAGATGGAGGTATCACACTTTCTGATTTCAAAATATATTACAAAGCTATAGTAATCAAAACGGTATGGTATAGGCATAAAAACAAACACGAGGATCAATGAAACAAAATATAGAGCCCCAAAATAAACCCACACATATATGGTCAATTAATTTTTGACACAAAAGCCAAGAATATATAATGGAGAAAGGATAGTCTCTTCAATAAATGATGTTGGGAAAACTGGACATCCACATGCAAAGAATGAAACTGGACCCTTATCTTACGCCATACACAAAAATCAACTTGAAATGAATTAAAAGCTTGAATATAAGACTTGAAACCACAAAACTACTGGAAGAAAACATAGGAGGTAAGCTCCTAGTCATTGATCTTGGAGATGATTTTTTGGATTTGACACCAAAAGCAAAGGCAACAAAAGAAAAATCAACAAGTGGGACTACACCAACTAAAATGCTTCTGCTCAGCAAAGGAAACCATCAACAACATGAAAAAGTCTCATAACCCAATTAATAAATGGGCAAAGGACCTGAATAGACATTTTCCAAAGAAGACAGGCCACAGGTACCTGCAAAGGTCCTCAACATCACCAGTCATCAGGGAGATACAAATTAAAACCACAATGAAATACCACCTCAGGCCCACTAGAATGGTTATTATCAAAAAGACAAAAGATAACAAATGTTGGAGATGATGTGGAGAGAAGGGAACCCTCATACACTGCTGGTGAGGATGTAAACTGGTGCAGCCACCATGGAAAAAGAGTATGGAGGTTCCTTAAGAAATTATAAATACAACTACCATACGATCCAGCTATCACACTGCTGGGTACGTATCCAAAGGAAATGAAACCATTATCTCAGAGATATCTGTACTCCTATATTCAGTGCAGTATTGTTCACAATAACCAAGCTCTGACAATAAATAACCAATTTAGTATTGGTTGCTGACTGTATCAACAAAATGAGATTATTTATATATACAATGGAATATTATTCAGCTTTTTAAAAAAAGGAAACCTTTTCATTTGTGACAACATGGATAAACCATGAGAACATCATGCTAAGTGAAATAAGCCAGACAAAGAAAAATAGTGCATGGCATCACTTATATGTGGAATCTAAATAAAAGAAAAAAGAATGTTTAACTCATGGAAACGGAGAGTCGAAAAGTGGTTGCCAGGGCTTGGGGGTAGGGAAAATATAGAGAGGTTGGTGAAGAGGTACGAACTTTCAGTTATAAGATGAGTAGTCTGAGGATCTAAGGGACAGCACAGTGCCTGGTTGACAGCGCTGTATCCTATTACTGAAATCCGTAGAAGGCTAGAACTAAATGTTCTCAATAACAACAAACGAGGGTAAACATGGGAGGTGGTGGACGTGTTAATTAACTCAATGGGGGGAATCCTTTTACAATGTATATGAAATCATCACATTGTACGCTTAAATATCTTACAATTGTATTAATTAGTTATACATTAATAAAACCATTTAAAAGTCTAAAAAATATAGAAATGAGCTATCAAGCCATCAAAAAACGTGGAGGAAACTTAAATGCGTATTACTAAGTGAAAGAGCCAATCTGAAAAGGCGACATACTGTGTGATTCTACCTATGTGATACTCTGGAAAAGTCCAAACTCTGGAGACAGTAAAAAGATCACTGGTTGTGTGGGATTATAGGGACGGACGGATGATCATGCAGAGTGCAGAGGATTTTTGGGGCAGTGATTCTGTGTGATTCTACAAAGGTGGATGATGTCATTACACATTTGTCCAAACCCATTGAAGGTACAACGCTTAGTGAACCCTAATGTACGCTGCAGACTTTGGGGGATAATGGTGTATCAATGCAGGAAGGTATTTCCAATAACCCTTTCACAAACACTGATAATCAGACATAAGTCCAACCTGCAAATGAAAAAAAGTGTGTTTTGGGGTTTTTTTGCTGCATATCAAATGACCACAAACCTTGCAGCTTAAAACAACATATATTCATTATCTCAGTTTCTGTGAGTCAGGAATGCGTGCTGGATCATCTGTTCAGGGTCTCCCAATGCTGCTCTCAAGGTGTCTATGTTCCTTTCCAGGGTCCCCTTTCGTGCTCATGTGGCTGTGGGCTGAATTCAGCTCCTCTTGGTTGTAGGACTGGTCCCTGTTCTTTTGCTGGCTGTTGTCTGGGAGTCCTACAGGATGTCCTCAGGCCCTTGCCATGTGGTCCCTTCCATTGGTTCTCTCACAGACTATCTCTTCCTTTAGGATGAGCCCAGTCCTTTTCAGGCTCACCTGTTCTGTCAGGTCCACCTGGAGGATCTTCATTTTGATCAACTGGAGGTCAACTGCTTAGTAATCTAAGTGTGGTGTTGCCCCATCATACTCACAGGCTCTGCCTTCACTTACAGAGAGGGGATTAATCAGAGAGCATATATGAGGGGGTGGGAATCTTTGGGGGCATTTAAGAATTCTGCCTGTCACAGTGTATGTTTCTCATAAACTTACAAGACAAGAAATTCACCACAGCCAAATGAAGGAGGCCGGAGAGTCTAGTAGTTGAAAGCCCTGCTCCTGGAGCCAGCCAGCCTCAGCAGGTCCTGCTGAGCCCCCAGAGCAAGGTACTCAACCTGCCTGGTTTCCCCACCTGCACCATGCGGATATTGAGGACTCGGAATTCACGGGGCTGTGGAGAAGACTTACGGAGCTCAGCCATGCCGAGTGTTCGGTTGGGTGGTTGGCTCACGTTGAGTCAAGGTGAGTGAGCATCTCTCAGGAGTGTCGTTGCTGCAGGGCCCTGGCAGCGTGTGTGGGAAGGTGATCTTACGCATACAAATCCCACCAGCTGTTGTCAAAACTGAGTAGGGAAGGGCGCCAAAGACCTTAGCTAGCTGGGGATGGGAATTCTGCAGGCTAAGAACAAGCCTGCAGGAGGGCCCAAGGGGGTGGGCTGTAGCAAGTATCCGGGGATCCAGCAGGCCCTTGGCTACAGCCAGATCCTCAACCAAACTTACGGATGGTGCTGGGTGGAGCATTGGTCATGGAATGGGGGCCAGTATGGCAGAGCGGACACACCCATGTGAGGCTGCTAATGTCCCCACTGCCTGCTTTGCACTTTTAAAATGAACACCTAGTGCCCCTCCTGCGGAGGAGGTACTGAAAACTTGGCTACAGATTTCCTCTGCTCTAGTCCTGCTTCTTAATACCAGTCCCTCTTGGGGTCTGATATGAATTACTTGAACTGCCTGCCTTCTGGGAAACGAGTTACATAAACCCGACTCCGTGTCCAGCCCCATGCAAGTTGAGTTACTTAAAAGCTTTGCTCTAAGTCCATCAAAACAGGGCCTGCCTGGGAGGGCGCTCATTAGCAAATGCTGGCACAGCACCTTCTGGTGTTAATTATTGTTATCGGGAGGTGTCCATTAAGGACGTTGAGAATCATTTTGCAAGAGGCAGTGTTTATTAAAATGCAAATTGTCCCCTGCCACCCTCTCCTCTCCAAGCTTTGGAAATCAAAGAGAACGATGGAGTGCATGTTTATTTTAAGATGACTTTTCCCACCAACCTGGTCCTCAGCTTGCAGGGGAAGTCTCAGAGTGCTGTCTGCCTGTGACAGGGGAAACTGTTTCATTTTGATGTACCTTTTGGAAAAGAGATATCAGCAAGTATGGCGCTCGGAGCAGTTATGGCCAGAATAGGGAACACGTATCTCTGATGTGTACTGGCGAGTCTAAACCAGCGCTGGACCACACTCCACCACCAGCCGCACGTGGCTATTGAGGACTTGAAACGTGGCTGGTCCAGAGTGGACGTGCTGTATGTGCAAAATACACACCAAGTTTCAAAGACTTGGTATGGAAAAAAGAATGAAATATAGCTCATTAATGCTTTTCTTGGTACATGTTGAAATGATAATATTTTGGCTATATTGGGTGAAATCATTTTTATTATAAAAATTAATTCCAGTTTTTTTTTTTTTTTACCTGTTAAAAGTGAGTTCTAGACAAGCTAGAATTAGAGATGTGTCTCGTGAACTCTTTCTGTTGATCAGGGTTGTTCCAGATGGAACAAGGGCCCTGGTTCCAGCTTTTGCCTTCTTGTTCAGAATAACCTTCTTCCTGGGCACTAGGTTCCCCACACAGCTGCCTGCAACCCTGCCAGCCTGGGGCCAGAAGGCTCTGGCTTGCACGGTGCTGGGTGCTGGCGTCGCCTGCTCAAAGCCCTTGCATAATGCCCCTTGTTGAGATGGTATCTGCTTGCCTGAGGTGGCTTCCCACCTCCCAGCCACCTCCGTGCCCTGGCTTCCCGCCTGTGGTTCCCCGAACCACTCCTTGTGCTTCCAGAATGGCTGTTTCTGCCACCCCTTGTCCCTCCCCGAGACCATGTGCCCTCTCACCCTGCCCCCCATAGCTTTCCCCAGCACCCCTGCGCATGGATGCACTCAGGCTGCCCTCCTTGCCTTCTCGGTGTCTTGCATGTATGTTTTTTACGACCCATTGACACTGTGTGGACACAGTCTGTTCAATGCCTGTCTCCTCATTAGACTGAGTGCTCCTCGGAGGAAGGACGCCACATCTTTCTATCTGTGTCTCCATGGCAGGTAGTAAATATTTGTTAAATGGACGCAGAATGAAAGACCCAGAGGATAAACAGCGCTGGTGGCTAGCATTGCGTGTCTGCACAGCGCTGCAGCAACAGCTGAGGTGCTGCAGGCTTTGTTTTTATTTTTGCGTTTAATCACTATATATATTTTTTAATAATAATGGAAACCACTGTGGGGAGGGAACCCAGGGGCGCTCTGGGGTGAGGAGGAGTCGAAGGTGCACTCTCTTCCCTCTCTGGGCGTCCAGCCTCCCCTTGGGTCACCCACACCTCGGCCATGGGTGGAAATCTTGGTGTTATGGTGCGTTGAGCACTGAGGATTGCCAGAAAGTGTCAATTAGCCAGCTGCTGGGACAATGATCCTGATGATATAAAGCTCAGAGGGCGATTGGCTGTTTGCCTGTTTCCATCGAGATAAAAATCTCCTTTCTGCCATGCAGGTCAGCATTTGTGTGGTTGACTTGCACGTCTGTTTGGGGTTCTCGAGGCCATGTTGCTTCATACAACCAGCCTTGGCCTCCTCCAGCCTCCCCACCTGAGGACGTGTCTGCTCCTGGAGGCTCCTGGAAGTGGCTTTGGCCCAATTTGCCCTCCTCCTGCTGGACCACTGGCCAGGCTCCTGAGCAGGTCCCTGCCGATTCAGAAAGAACATCACCTTCCAGGGATGTCCCGCTTCAAGTATACTCACTATGCACAAGGCCACCTGAGCAACGTGATTGATCAGGACCCAGTCTCTCCCCGAGAGGGGAGCCTCCTGGGGATTTACTCGGAGTCCCTCCAGGAGTCAGCTGACATTAGTTCTCAATTAAAAATAATCTTTGCTTTATGGTGGGATTGACTCTTAGCTTTTCAGGAATACACCTTTTGAGAAATGAAGACCCAGCTTGTCTTCTATCAGAAGAGCAAAAAAAGTTTTACCGATCCGAAACATAAAAACCAAACCTAACTTATGGGAAGAAATCCACCATCTCATTTATCCAACAAATTGCAACGGGGCTCCATCGAAAGCTGCAGAGTAAGAAAGTGAGGAAGAATGCACCAGCCCTGGGAAGCATCCCAGGTAAGCACCTGGGCCCCACAGCAGGTTGTATCCTGGTTTTGGATGGCCTAGCTCCTTCCCCGCCACGTTGGCCTGCAGGGCCTCACCATGCACTGTAATGCCATTGTCTGTCCTGGAGGCCCTCCCCTGGGACCAAGGGGAGGGCGCTTGCTGCTCACTTAGACCCGGTTTGA
The DNA here is from genome assembly GCF_021613505.1 of Equus quagga. NCBI lineage: Eukaryota > Metazoa > Chordata > Mammalia > Perissodactyla > Equidae > Equus > Equus quagga. The sequence continues at coordinate 1,649,985 of NW_025799869.1, read as the reverse complement.
AACTGCAAGCCATGCCTCATTTTCCACTGAGGGATACATGTTGTTGTCAGGGTATGCCTTAGGCCATTTGCCGGGTGTGTCCATGTTGCCAGGCCAGCCGGCCCTCCATGGCCCTAAGTACAGCTGCCGACATTCTCCTGCAGCTCCCTAGGCAGACGGCAGATCTCCGCCTCGACTTCTTTGGATGAGGTGCTGTCGCGGGAGCGAGGACTCAGCTGTCTGGAGTCAGCAATACTCCTCTGCCTTCTGGCCTGCTCCAGGGAGGCTGGCGCTGGAGCAAAGGTGCCACCGTAAGCCCTGGAGCTTCTCCCACACCTGCTACTTCCTGTCTGAGTCTGTATGACTCCAGTTTTCTTGTATTTGTTTTCTTTGTGCTCCTTTAAAAATTCAAATACTGACTTTGTATTGACTGAACACTGACTGTGCAGTCGGAGACTCAGAGCACAGAGGGGCTGGGCCAAGAGCTGGTGAACGGACCCTGGATCGTCCTTGGCCCTCAGGTCACTGCATCACATGGCCACCCCAGGCACCAGTGTAATCATGTGTAAAATGAGCACGTGGGCCTGCATAATCTGTGAGGTCCGGCCCCTCCAACAGTCTCTGCAACCCATGAACAAATGAAATCACTGAGGGGAATATTGTCCACACATGGGAAGACCATTCACCCTCCAAGGTGGATGAAATTGGATCGAGAAAATCCCTGTCCTGTCCCGTCTCATTAGGCAACAGCTGCCATGTCGTATCTTGGGTTAGATCTTACAATTTGAAATATTATATCCTTGCAAAAGCACAGCTATGTCTGTAGTGTTTGATTAAATGGAAACTGCATTTTAAACAGGAAGCCATTTTTCAGACTTGTGTCTTCGTGACATCAAAGTTCCCCGTTGAACAGTGTACGGTCCAGGCAGGTGACCTGCTGTTTTATCTTGGTAAATGGAAACATCATGCTAAGTTTTCCTCCCGTGAACTGGCTCAACTCATTGTTGTCAGCAGGCAAGGGTTCCGAGCGTGGGGTTCACCTCCCAGCTAAGTGCTGGCTTCGCTGTGTTTTCATTTCAGGACGGGCGAGGTGGATACGCTGGTATGTCTGTGTTTACCACTGAAGTTAAAGATTTGGTGGGAGTTAAATATATCATGTCGAAAATGTAATTATTAATATTACCATGACTAATAAAATCACAACTGACAATATTCACAACACATAATATTTTCACATGCCCTTTCTCACTGGATCACCCTGAAAACTGGACAAGGGGCCATGTTTTTATTTATTGATGAGGATCCTAATTCGCAGAGAAGTGAAGTGATTTGCTCTAGGTCACATATGCTCAAGGTCACAAGGCTTTCAGACCCATGACCCAGGTTTTCAGACTTTCAAGTCCCTGCTCATTCCGTCATATTGTGTGCCTTTAAAATACACATCTGTAACAGTTTTAAGGGGCAAGTCAAACAAGTCGATTGAAATAAAGAATGAAATTGTCTAAATATTTGAAGCTAAAGATTTTATAATACAGCTATTGAAACAGTGCTTTAAACTATTCTCTGAATAAAGACGGTTAGTGTTGTTCTGCAGTCTGTGTTAGTCCTAGGCTTTGCTTCCATGGATTACTGAAGGCCAGCTGTGGCCATTTATTCATTTAGGAGCCACCTTTACATTCTAAACAAATTCCTTCTGAGGCCCATGACACTTATTTGACATACTCTTAATTAATCATAAAGATCAAAGTTTCTGTGACTCACCTTCCAGAACTGGACATTACGAAGAATAGCCTTCACATGTCATTTCTTTTCAGAAAAATCCTTATCATTTGCTTTAAAATTCAATCAAGCTTCCTCCCATCCCACGTACTTGCCCAGTTTTAATATAGGTTGACTTTCATCGAAAAGGTTTAACTTTGTTTCTGCGATACAGAATAGCACCTGTTGGTGAGGACTCAGTGAATCCCACGGATCCGGTTGAAATACAGAGCGACACCCCTTCCCAAGTGCAGCTGCGTTTCTCCCTCACAGTGCCGCAAGCCTATAAGGAGGCTGTTGCCCTCGCCTCGTTGAACCTGATGATCCCGGGAGACCTCTCACCCACGGCCTCCACGTCAGTGTCCCAAGATGGGCTTTGTGAAGGGCTGAAGGTCAAGGCGGGAGGCTCTTACCAGCTTAGGCCCCTTTTGTCAATAGCTGGAATACCAGAATGAAGCGGAATGGGCAGGTGATGGGGGCACGGCAGCCCCTGTGGGCTGGCAGCATTTGTGAAGAGCCAATCAACTGTGAACCTTCCAGCAATCCTGTCCTAGTATGCTCTCCTGCCCCAGGATTCTCCCCTGCCCCAGGATGCTCCCCTGCCCCAGGATGCTCCCTTGCCCCAGGATGCTCCCCTGTCCCAGGATCCTCCCCTGCCCCAGGATGCTCCCCTGCCCCAGGATGCTCCCCTGCCCCAGGATGCTCCCCTGCCCC